>NC_056745.1:1520846134-1520868634 GCF_019279795.1 Protopterus annectens | reverse complement strand
AGCCAAACCCCATTCACTATCAGTGTGGTAAGCCAAACCCCATTCACTATCAGTACTCGTGGTAAGCCAAACCCCATTCACTATCAGTACTCGTGGTAAGCCAAACCCCATTCACTATCAGTACTCGTGGTAAGCCAAACCCCATTCACTATCAGTACTCATGGTAAGCCAAAGCCCATTCACTATCAGTACTCATGGTAAGCCAAAGCCCATTCACCATCAGTACTCATGATAAGCCAAACCCCATTCACTATCAGTACTCGTGGTAAGCCAAACCCCATTCACTATCAGTACTCGTGGTAAGCCAAACCCCATTCACTATCAGTACTCGTGGTAAGCCAAACCCCATTCACTATCTGTACTCGTGGTAAGCCAAACCCCATTCACTATCAGTACTCGTGGTATGTTTTGTCATTTTGATGGTCTTGTCATATAGCTTAACTGGACAGTTTGGTCAGTTTCTTGGGAAATAAAGCCCTGAAGTCTGTGAAGTTGTTAGTGTTGACTGCAAAATTCCAAAATTAAGGATGAAAACAACAAGTAAAATGGTCACACACAAACACAGAAAAGTCTTGTAGACAAAAATAAGAAATTAACCCAGTCAAGCCAGAGTTTCACTGTGTAATATATTAAGCACCGTATGGAAGGAGGACCATGTGAGATAAGAAAATGATTTCTTGAGGACTTAAAGTGCCTAGCTGTAGAGTTTCTGAATCCCCACTGACTTTTTACAAACCTTTCCTGATGTATTCAGGCCAATAATGTCAAACTCCACTAGTTGTAGGTCTGGCATTTTGACTTTTTTATGGGAGGCCTTATTTTTGAACATACTTGTCTTTTCATTTGTAGTTTTTTGTAAAATCGTTCTTCCTAACACATATTCTACAAATCTGATTATAAGCAGAACACATGGGTCATATCTGTTCTGTACAAGTCATGGGTTTTGTTCTTGTTTACTTTACTATATTTATAAGTTTTTACATTTTTTGTTGGATTTGCATTTTATCATGCATGCATCCATTTTCTTAGTTACTTTTTAACTCTGTACTTGTAAATCAATCTGCATGCATACATAAGTTTTGACAATGTCACTTCTGTTTCTTTTACTGACGGCCTTTGTTCTATCATTTCCTGACTAATACTATGCACAGTTTTGTCTGTTATTAATGAATCATGGAATTCAGCAGATTCACATTTTTCACAAATTTTTTAGCTCAGTAACATAAACATCTATAGTGATTGTAGGATCTACTACAGTTGTAAGGAACAAATGTCAAATAAATGGCACATTCATTCTAAGCTCACAGTCTCTCTAATTGCTCCTGCATTGACTTATTTCTGTTTTGGAGAAGGAAGCAAGGTAAGCAACTTCAAGTCTTCCCCATGTTTATGCAGAAGTGTTGTACACTGTACCTTTCCAAATGTCTCAGTTATTTCAGCCATATTAATGAACGTACCAAATTTCTGGATCCATGGATTTGTTTTGTAGTGAGAGAATTTGTGGTGGTTGCACTTGTAGCTTTTTCTACTGTTTGTACTTCTGCACTTTCAAACACACAAATTCTTGAAAACAAATATATTTTTTCACTTCTGCAAATATGTTATTTCTGTATATAATTTTTTTTTTCATTTTTTTAGATTTAGCTCTCTGCTCTGGTACTATGTAAAGTATGAATGTTTGTCATAATGCTCAACAAGCAACACAGGCACTGTGAATGAGCATCCAGACTCCATAACACGATTATTCAGGGTTTCCTGATGGAATGTTTGCTATATGAAATGTAGCCTGTAGCTAGACATTAGCATATTGAAAAGTGTCCAGAATTCATACACTAGTACAGAGGATGTATGTGACTGATTGAGCAAGTTACTTTCAATACTGCAGAACAAACATAATCTTAGAATCATTAATTTAGGAGGAACGCCATATCCTCAGCTGCCTGCTGTATGAACTGAAAGGTAACATTCAAACTGTTCTGCTATCCCATGCTGCAGATGTGGAGCATTAGGAAGGTGTGTATACACACATGACAAATACAACCAGTATGGGAGGGCACAAGTAAATACTTGCCTAGACCAGAGACACACACACACACACAGAGCTAAATAAAGCCTGCCACTAGCTGAAATGTATCAGATCTATGTGGACTAAAAGTCTGTTAGGAGTAATAATTATGCAGGTGACCTAATCACACAGAGCCCCTGTTACACACACTATGCAAGAGTGCATGTACTTATGAAACCTTGAAAGAACCGACAGTCTATAAAATAGTAAATAGTTTTCTAATAAAACATCATTAAAATGAAATATAATTTTTATCTCTTTTAATGAAATCATTAATCTCTATGACAGCATTATGTTCAACACAAATGTACATATATATTTTTTTATTGGGATAGTGCACTGATCATGTTTTTGCCTCACAGCAAGAGGTTCTCCCGTTTGATTCTCAGCTAGTGTGCGGGGAGTGAATTCTGTGTGGAGTCTGCATGTCCTCCCCGTGGGTTGAGTGGCGTTCCAAAAGACATGCGTGAATGGGCGTGCCTTCTTTGAAGGTTGGGCATCGAGCTGGCAACTCTGCACCGTGAAAATCTATTGCCAATCATTAGCGGACCAGAGTTCCGCTGTGGTGACCCCTAACCGGGAAAAACCGAAAGACAACAGCAACAACTGATCATGTATTTATTTATTTATGTTTATTTATTGGGGTAGTGCACTGATCATGTATTTATTTATATTTGTTAATTGGGGTAGTGCACTGATCATTTATTTATTTATATTTGTTTATTGGGGTAGTGCACTGATCATGTATTTATTTATTTATATTTGTTTATTGGGGTAGTGCACTGATCATGTATTTATTTATATTTGTTAATTGGGGTAGTGCACTGATCATTTATTTATTTATATTTGTTTATTGGGGTAGTGCACTGATCATTTATTTATTTATATTTGTTTATTGGGGTAGTGCACTGATCGTGTATGTATTTATTTATATTTGTTTATTGGGGTAGTGCACTGATCATGTATTTATTTATATTTGTTAATTGAGGTAGTGCACTGATCATTTATTTATTTATATTTGTTTATTGGGGTAGTGCACTGATCATGTATTTATTTATTTATATTTGTTTATTGGGGTAGTGCACTGATTGTATTTATTTATTTATATTTGTTTATTGGGGTAGTGCACTGATCATGTATTTATTTATATTTGTTTATTGGGGTAGTGCACTGATCGTGTATTTATTTATTTATATTTGTTTATTGGGGTAGTGCACTGATCATGTATTTATTTATTTATATTTGTTTATTGGGGTAGTGCACTGATCGTGTATTTATTTATTTATATTTGTTTATTGGGGTAGTGCACTGATCATGTATTTATTTATTTATATTTGTTTGTTGGGGTAGTGCACTGATCATGTATTTATTTATTTATATTTGTTTATTGGGGTAGTGACCGATCATGTATTTATTTATTTATTTATATTTGTTTGTTGGGGTAGTGCACTGATCGTGTATTTATTTATTTATATTTGTTTATTCTGGTAGTGACTGATCATGTATTTATTTATATTTGTTTATTGGGGTAGTGCACTGATCGTGTATTTATTTATTTATATTTGTTTATTGGGGTAGTGCACTGATCATGTATTTATTTATTTATTTATATTTGTTTATTGGGGTAGTGCACTGATCGTGTGTTTATATTTGTTTATTGGGGTAGTGCACTGATCATGTATTTATTTAGTTATATTTGTTTATTGGGGTAGTGGACTGATCAATCTGATCAATACTGACCAATTTCAGACTCTGCCCGGGTTAAGTACAGAAATACAAACAATAGCAGAATAGTTCAGCCTAATTACATAGAAGAAAACTGTGTATATACATTTCAGTGAACAAGCACAGTGCAGTGTGCTATCAAGCTGAGTGTAATGTACAATATATACTAAAGTGGGTCAATCTTCAGTGAATCTGGAGAGACGAGAAGAGGCTTAGAAAGGAGAGAGGTTAGGTGAGATGTCCAGTGCTGAGGCAGTAGCATTTGGCTTGGATAAAGAAGTCCTTTTGCATTCTGAATTTGGAATAAGTGTTGATTTCCTGAATGCTGATTGGGAAAACTTGCCAAAGAGTAGGTGCTTGAGGGGAGAAAGCATGTGCAGTGTTGTGGGGTTTGGTTCTAAGGGTAATGTGAGCTGGTGTGACAGAGCATGTGCAGTGCTGTGGGGTTTGGTTCTAGGGGTAATGTGAGCTGGTGTGACAGAGCATGTGCAGTGCTGTGGGGTTTAGTTCTAGGGGTAATGTGAGCTGGTGTGACAGAGCATGTGCAGTGCTGTGGAGTTTGGTTCTAGGAGTAATGAGAGTTGGTGTGACAGAGCATGTGCAGTGCTGTGGGGTTTGGTTCTAGGGGTAATGAGAGTGGGTGTGACAGAGCATGTGCAGTGCTGTGGGGTTTGGTTCTAGGGGTAATGAGAGTTGGTGTGACAGAGCATGTGCAGTGCTGTCGAGTTTGGTTCTAGGGGTAATGAGAGTTGGTGTGACAGAGCATGTGCAGTGCTGTGGGGTTTGGTTCTAGGGGTAATGAGAGTTGGTGTGACAGAGCATGTGCAGTGCTGTGAGGTTTGGTTCCAGAGGTAATGAGATTTGGTGTGACAGAGCATGCGCAGTGCTGTGGTGTTTAGTTCTGGGGTAATGAGAGTTAGTGTGACAGAGCATGTGCAATGCTGTGGAGTTTGGTACTAGGGGTGATGAGAGTTGGTGTGACAGAGCATGTGCAGTGCTGTGGAGTTTGGTTCTGGAGTAATGAAAGTTAGTGTGACAGAGCATGGGCAGTGCTGTGGAGTTTGGTTCTGGAGTAATGAGAGTTGATGTGACAGAGCATGGGCAGTGCTGTGGGGTTTGGTTCTAGGGGTAATGAGAGTGGTGTGATAGGGCATGTGGAGTTTTCTATGGGTAATGAGAGGGTGACAGAGCATATGCAGTGATGTGGAGTTTGGTTCTATGGGTAATGAGACAGTGTAACAGAGCATGTGCAGTGCTGTGGGGTTTGCTTCTAGGAGTAGTGAGGGTTGGTGTAACAAAGTATGTGCAGTGTTTTGGAGTTTGGTTGTAGGGTTAATGAGAGTTGCTGTAACAGAGCATGTGCAGTGCTGTGGGGCTTGCTTCTAGGAGTAATGAGAGTTGGTGTAACAAAGTATGTGCAGTGTTGTGGAGTTTGGTTCTAGGGGTAATGAGAGTTGGTGTAACAGAGCATGTGCAGTGCTGTGGAGTTTGGTTCTATGGGTAATGAGTGTTGGTGTGTTTTCTGAGTAGTGTCTCAGGTCGCATGAGGAGTTTTTTTTTTTTGAAGTCTAGTTGCAAGGGGAATAAATGTGATATTGGAGTACTTCGTAGGGTTGAAATCCTAAAAGTAGGTTAGAGCTTTGTTTTATGGGTAGCCTTTTGTTTTTTTATAAGGTGATACAGTGATGCTCACATATGGATCACTGCTGCAATAGCCTTAACTATATAGGTCATATCCTGCTAAGGATATAACAGCCAGCCAGCTTCCAAAGCTTCAAGGCACCTTCTATGCATCCAAACTGTTAACTCGTGCTGAGCTGACTATAAAACCAAGTTTGGGTGCCATCCCCTTTAGAGCTTTCCTGCTATGGAAGAGAGAGAGCTCCTCTGTAGGATTTTGAGGATCAATAGTCAGCTAATGCTGCTCCATTGCATTGCATTCCTTCGGGGGGAAAAAACTTACACTTGACTTTTTATCATAGAAATTGGTCTTTTAATATAAGATAATTATTTTAAAGCCTGAAAAAATATTTTTTATGACTGTCTCATTAGTTTTAAATAGTTGCATGACTTTTTCACTTTTGACGTAAAACATTTGTAAAACTTAAACTACTTTTTGTTAGATAAAAGTTATGTTAATTTACTTGGGAGCAATGATAAGAGTTTAAAGGGATTTTTACTGTGCTTTCAAAGGGAAAAAGTTACTTTTTTACTACTTACCTCTTACTGACTGCTGCTGCCAGGCTTCCCCAGGAATAAGGCATCTTTTTTGGCTTAACTGTGAAACTACCTACCAGATCCTTGTTTTTCTTCAAGCCACTAAAAGAAGAACATTACAGAGCAGCCTTTACCACCACAGTAGCCACAGATGGGCGAGTCTGCTGTGGCCAAAACTGGATACTCAGACAGTTCATTTGTTTTCCCTGGCTCTACTGGTGTAGTCCCTACTGCGACAATGGGCTGGGGGTTAGACATGTCTTCTACAGCTGTTGGAGTGCCCTTGGCAAGCAAAGGAAAGCCACTTTTGTTGCAAGAACGGGCAGAGAATGTCACTCTGGCTAACCAGAAAGGTATGCCCATTTCTATGGAGGTATTTCCCAGAAAAAGTGGATGTGTTTTTTTTTCAGATATTCCTGTCAAAGAGAAACAAAAACTTACACATATGTCTTCTTTCTCATTTAACTCTAGACATGATGATTTACTGGGCTTAGCTCAGTTTCTGGAGCCTTCCGGTTTGGCTGTTTCAGTTAAAATGATTTTTCACTTTCTGAACAGGTTCACATGTTTGAAACTCAAAGTAATTTTGAATGGATAGATTATAATGGTCTCTATAGATTCTGATTTTATTTTCAAATTCAAAGGAGAGTATGGCTTTGGCCATTCCCTTTGAAGGATTCTGTTTCTCTAAAACTATTGCCAGAATGAATCCCGTTGTTTTAGCAGGAAGACAGTGATGGTTTTCAATCTGTTCAGAAGTATTATGATTTGTTTCAACTGGAATTTTAAAAACCTGCTCCTATTCCTCCTGCTCTGTCTGCTTTGGAGAATGTTTTTGCCGTAACCTGTAACTTGCCTGACAGCCGGATTGCTGTCCCCAAGAAAGCAGATAGATGGTGTAAAGTTCCTTTGCCTTTTAGGTTGTCATACACATCCCAGATCAAGCTCAGCATACATTTCTCTAGTGAACTCAGCTACTGCAAAACATCCGGGTAATACCAACCCCTCTCATTATGACAAGGATGGGGAGGTGTTTCATAGATTTGGGAGAAAATATATTCTTCAGCAAAATGCTTGTTTTTAGAATTCTCATCTGTCAAGCTCATATGTTAATGTTTACGCTTGTTTCTTTTGAGAATATGAGGAATATTTTGCCACCTGTTTCCTTTTCTGAGGAGAAATCTGCTCTGTGTAATTTGGTTACTTCTGTATCTTGAGTGGCTACCCACTGTTTGAAATGTGCTTATAGTTTTGATGTTGTCACTAAAACTATAAGGAGGTTTGTTTGGTTGCAGTCTCAAAACCATCCAGAAGATGCTAAAAATTAAGTTTTGATTTCTGCCTTTGATAGAGAGTTAGTTTTGCATTGTCTACTGCAGAGATCTTTGTACAGTGTGATAAGAGGGGTATGTTGATTAATGGGGTCCCTTCGTTTTTCGGCATTCCTTCTCCTTGTTGACCAAGGATTTAATGCTCCTCTTCTACCTCATTTTAAAGGCAAAATAGAGATACCCAGCAAGATGTGCATAAGCAAACATTTGAAAAGCTGTGGAAGAGAGTTTGCAAAACATAGAGGACCTTCTCCTCACCTTCAAAACAATGGACAGTCTAATAAGCCTGTGCGACTACAAGACCCCCCCTCAACACTTGCAGACCCTAAATCCACCATGGTTACTTTTTGCAGTGGGAGCCTGTCTCCCTTTTCAAATAATTCCCCTCACTCATCAGACAACTTTTTTCTGTCCTGTTGTGGAGCATATGCTGTCTTAGTGGGGTTTAGGGGTTTAGAACCCCTCCTTCCTCCTCTTTTAAAAAAAGAAGAATTTTATTCAAAATATTTCTGATGCTAAGTTCTAAATGTCATCCCTTCTCATTCTGTTACCTTTATTTTTCTGGTAACCTTAGATTTAAAAGATGCATATCATCACATTCTCAGAGCCGTATTTCAGAGGTTTCCAAAGCTTTCCAAAGGTTTTCTGTGTCTCAATCACATTGCCAGTTTCTCTGCATTACCCTTTGGTCTATCCATTGTTATAAGGGTATTTACAATGTGTCTAGTACCTTTGATAGCCTACAACAGACTGCATGATGTTCACATAATTTATTTAGGCAAATTGGATTTCTTTTGCAGATTATTTTTCAGTGTCATCAATATCTTGGGTAATGTATCTCCTCCACAGACTGGGATTCCAGGAGAGTATACAGACGTCTTGTCTGAACAATTCTCACAACATTGTTTTCTTGGACTGTCTCTAATTCACCTCAGTTCAAGGAGCTGTTTTTCCACAGGAAAAAGTAGATCTATATCTAGATTTATTGCTGAGTTTTTCCACTTAGACTACAGTCTCAGCAAGAGAATTCCTCAGGATTCTGGATCTTGGCATCTATGATTCTCATGATACCTTTTGCAAGACTCTGCATGACAAAACTCTTGGTACCTCCAATATGTATGGTCCTTACTATAACATCACCTGACATTTCACTTCCATTTTCGGCATTTGTGAATAAGGTTTTTTTTTTCCTAGGGCCACAATATTTTTCAAAATCCACATCTCCCATTGTCCCACCCAGCTCCAGCACAGTCTGTGACTACAGATGCCTCAGAGTTTGCTTGAGGAACAGTGTTCATGTGGATAAAATTGCGCATTTGAAACAGAAAAGACAGATGAAAACATACAAAAAAGAGACTGGACTTTAGAAATGTTAAAAAATAAGAGATACTGGCACGTATAAATATTTTTAACTCTGTTATTCATTTTTGGTCTTTTGGACCTTTACAGGGGTTTATAGACAGCAGATGTGGACTCAGATGTGGATGATATAAACTCTGGAATGCAGGGGAATGAGTGGCATTCCTGAGCCTTATTTGTGACCATTCTGCAGTTATATGTGACAGGGAGAAGGCCAATGACTGATGGACATAGTAACTAAAAATGTGTATTAGTGAAAAATAGGGTCGTTTATCACCCTGTCAGTCAAGCAACTGTCTGTTCTGTGTTCTGCCAGACTAGAAGTGAATCTTAAGTAGATGTCCAGAAGCTGAACACCAGAGTCATTGCACACACACAGACAGCACACATGTACATGGGCATGTTACTTGAAAATAATACTGGTAGAAGTATAAACATGACGATGTGTATCCTTTGAGTGTATGAATGATGCATACAGAAGTCATTGTCAACAACCAACCCCAGCAATATTGGAGCAAGTTCAGAGAGGGAGAAAACCAGCTATGACTTGACATGGACATGGGGCAGTAGTGGCTTGGCTGGTAAAATGATGTCCCAAGGGAAACCAAAGCAAACAAACAAAAAAATGTCATCAGATAGTGTGCTAGCAGAAGCCATCTTACAAACAGATTTATGCTAAGCATTCAGCTCTTTTGCTTTTTAACATTTGGTCCACTCTAAATGGGAACTTCCTGTATGCAGTGCCCTCACACAACATCTCAACGTCATTCCACATCATGATTATGTGCATGCCTGTGCCATACAGCAGGGACATGGAGCAATTCCCAGCCATGTCATCTCCTGTTCTAACAGACAGCTTTCATTCCTGACATAGGTCATTACATATATATCTCTCATATTGACAACATATTTGGCGAGATCAAGTATTGACTGTGATAGTGACCTATCAGGCTTAAATGACAATCATGAAGGTGACAGAGAGATAAGCACTGTATTATAACAATCAACATGTATAGGATTTTGCTTGCTGTATATTGGTGGCCTATGTTATACATGTAGTGTACATCTAATGCAGTACAATCCATGGTTTGTGGTTGTCTTAGCATAGAGGTTACAGTTCATTTTGGCTAAGGTTGTTAGGCTTTTTTTTAACTTACTGTTATATTGTGTTGCTACAGGTTGCAGACTGTGCTCAGTAGCTGAATGCCCAGTCAATTGTAATATATTTTTTTGGATCTATTTGTCCATTTTAACAAAGTATGAGAGCTTTTGCAGTTGCTTTTCATAGCACCATTTAACATAGGATCTACACAACCTACATTATTTGATACTGTTCCATGGCACACAGTCTTGTCACGATCCTTGGCTTATGTACTTGTCACGCTGATTTCTTTCATACTACATCAGTTTATATTTGATCATTTCACTTGAGCAAGTTCTGTCCATATTGTTTCTGAATTATAAAGCCTCTGTTTTTACTCATTTGTATACTTTAACATGCTGTTTAACTCCTGCACACTGTGCAAATCATACCTGCATGTGGTATGTCTTTGCTGTGCCAACATCCCGTGCATCACCTAGAATGATGCAAATTTGTCCTGTGTACTATGCAGATTGTTTACTTGTCCTACACTGAATTTAGGCCTTAAATTTTCATTGGGCAGTGTGCAAAACTGCCTCCTCCGTGTAGTACAAAGGTATGCTTTAGCTAAAATGTGTGGCCTACATCATAATGTGTGGTGGTTGCAAAGTACATTTTGTTTAAATTATTGCAGCTGGAATTTGTCGACAAGTTGTATAGTGTTAAACAGCTATTTGTACAGTTCTCAGCAATGTGCAAGGTACTGCTGATTAACAGATCACAGATTTACAGCCACATAACCGCTTTCACAGTTCTGAAAATTGTGTGCAAGGAAATGAATGCATAAACAAGTAAATGAGCAAAGTCATGATTCATAGATGTCACTGCAGACGTCATGCAGCTTGTTAGTGCACAGTGATTTGGGGGAAAGCTTGTGGAAAAGTATCAGAACGGCAGTTTGACAATATTTTCACAGATACAGCAATCTGTGTTGAGTAGCATGATCTTAGCCAACAGCTGTTTTAGTTGGTATGTATATCCTCACAAACCTAAGGCTTGTAAGCATTACCAGCAAAACCTGATCTAACGTACCATGGCTTTGCTGATGACCAGCCATTTGATTATTTTTAGATGGACCAGGATATTATCTTGAGCTTCAGTGATGTAGTTCACCTACATGTTGGATCTCAGGAAATGTGTGCTGTTCCTGTACCTGTAGATACCAAGGTATGCATAGCCCTTACAGTCCTACCTATAGAGATCCTTCAGTGACCAATTTAGGGGCACATTTTATATATCTTTGACATCTGCCTTACAGGCACTCGGTACGTTCCCCAGTATTTTGCTGCTGTACGTTAATGAGCACATATGATTCCCAAGGACTGAAGATGGCATGGCCCTATATGGGAGGTAATGAGTGCCACAGATGGCCCTCCTTATTATAAAGGCACTCAGGTCCACAGTCTCTCAAATCAGATAAGCTGCCATTCCTGCAACTTTTACATAGGCTGAGGGTACAGGGAATCTGTGTGTGTGTGTAAAACATCCCTGTAGTTCTCACAGTTCCCACATTTCGTATAGTCAGACTTGTATGTCCATTTACAGTGTGAGGATATCCACAGGGTCATCTTGATGTGAAGAGACAGAACAGTGTGTAGAACAAATGCTGAAAGTGCATAGCATGCATGTAGTGAATTCATCTCCCCCTCCAAAAAATAAATAAATAAATACCCCTTTCAACCCAAGCTCATAAACCAGTGCACAACCGTGAAAATGTTGCTGAGATGCATTTCAGTACTGCTCATGCCGAGCATTACATACTGTGAGTTTGCATTACTGAAGGCATAGTTTCAGTGTCTGGACACATCTGAGGGTCACCTCCAGTGCTCTGCCAATACACCCAGCAAGATGATTCCAGTTTGTGCAATGTTACACACTGTTGTAATATGGAGGAAGGATCGATATTCAGACCCTGCTTTATACCATTCACCACCAGTGGCAGTAAGTGAGGCTGGTTATGGTTAGCAGCAAGACAGACTATGTCAGCATGCCCCTAGGCGCTGTGGGTGCGATGTGAGGCAGAGATGCAGGATTTGGTTAATGAATTTGAGATGTTATGTGTATGTGGAAACAGTAAACATAATGCACTCGTCCTTGACACCACATCGGATGGGTCACAATTGTCATCACTTGTTCAGGGAACACAGTAATAAAAAATGTTGTTAGAAACAGGGCGAGTACAGTGTTTTGAGGGTGGGTGTACAAGTCAGCAGATGCACAGGTGCCAGGGATACAGTAACACAAGGCTGGCGACAGGAACTGGGTGTTAGACAAATCACTGGAACAGATTGTTGGGAATGGAATCGCTGAAAGGACAAATGGTATTAGTGATTATGTCCTACTGGTGCATGGATAGGCAGCCACTGCATGCCTGACTTCTAATGTCCTTTTACTTAGAGGGGGGAGGTATTGAGGACCCTATGATATGGGTGAGACTATGCACAGCTGTTGATCCCTTGTGGAAGGATAATTTGTTACTACATGACGTGGATTGTGGTGAATTTGATGGTGAGCAGTTAGAATCCTGATGTAAGCTAGTTACCACTGCCTATGGCAAGGCTTCTAAAAGCTTCAGACATGGCTGCTGAGTGTAGCCCCTGTAACAGCTCACATACATAGCCACCTCATGTGTCTACCCTATTCAGGCCACAGGCACCACTGCCAGTGTGGTCATACATCATTTGAAGTAACCTTTGCTCATTAGTCCAGAGGGAGTTGAGAGGTATGGGAGCCATACCCTCTCTGTCTCTCTCACATAAACACATGCACACACACACACATGCACACAAGTCTTGGTGGTTGATGCTCATTGTGGTATTGTGAGCCACCATAACCATCCCCTGAAAACTCAATTCATAATGCCTGATTTCATTTACCTAATGTAACTTGGCAGCATCATCACAAAGGCAAAGTAAGACTGATCAGCTCCATTAAGTGCTGCATGATAGCAAATTGTTCATGGATTACATGCCTGCACAGGTATTAATTATGGACAATGTCACGGGACAGCAGTCTTGTATAATGGTATTTTATACCCCTGTGTTTCTGCCCTACTGAGGGTGTAACCACTGAGGAAGCAGTATGCACCTCTGAAGGAGGTGTTTTTCATACAGATGCACCAGGTCTGAGACTCTCAGATACAGAAGACACTGTGCAGTTGACCGACAACACCCACAGGAGCCCTGTATCTTCAGCCATGCAAACACCCTCTGTTGAAAGTTACTCAGGCCTGTGGTTGAAGTAGACATTAGTGCCAGCATGTTGTCTGAATGTGACTCTTCTTCAGGAGTCTGAATATCATCACCTGACTATGCACAGGTGTGCATATCAACACTTTGGTAATCCTTAGTAATTTCTACGCATTTCTTATCACTACTTCTACCTGTGAATGCATGACATAGCACTGTAGTCAGCCCCTTACAAAATGGTACAAAGGTACCCTTGTGACATGCAGGACAGGACTCTGTATGTATTGTATTCCTGCTTATGCAGTCTTACCTTCACTGGCAGAAACACCCTGTTTTGTTCCTAGTGTGCCTTTGAAAAGAAACACGCATAGTACCTAGTTCAGTAGGGCACACCAAATAGTGTGACAACTGTGAATGCAAACCATTGCTAAATATTACCCACTAAAACATGGGTAGAGTGGATCAGCCCAGCATGAACATCCACACTTCAATCCTTTCAACTCCTCCCCCCAATAGTATAGCAAATTTGTCCATTTCTTTCAAGCCTGCGAACCCTGATGACCCATACCCTGTGGCAGATCCCTCTCTCTGCATTTTCTGCATCTTTTACTTGGCATAACTGACCATGTCAGTTCAAATCATAGTAAACTTGGTTCATTGTGTGGTTCTGCCCACATACTGTATTTATATCCTGTAGACTGACTACCGGATTCATAGCGGTTATTGTGCATTCCCTGTACCAGTTATCAGAAGTCTATACTGCTTTTTTTAAGCAACTTTATTAAATATGATTTTATTTCAAAATAAGTGACAAGAGTATATGTACAGTAATAAAAAACAAAGCCAAACATAACACCATTTTCATGATTATTTCCTGCAGTATACATATAAGCTTTCTTTTTAATAATTTAATTTACTTTGACATTATTAAATTGCTTAAGTTTTGCCATCCCTTAAACCACTCTCCTCTTCTTAAACATTATTCTGCATGTACTGTTCCTGCAAATTCCATAGGTTCATAGGTAGGTACTAGGCTATTGGCCCTAGGGCCTATACAAGCCCAACCAAAAAGGTACCCTGGCTTTTGCCACCCAAGAAAATAATTTTCCTGTGCCACTGTCGAGCAGAGCCACAGAAGTGATCCCCGGGGTGAATTTCCTATTTCCCATCCAATCATCAAGATTTTTCTTGAAGAGTGCTAATGAGGAGCTTTGTTTGATATAGATAGGTAGTTTATTCCAGAGTATGGGAAGTCTCTGGGACAGGAATCTATCCCTCAGGCATGTTCTGTTTATTGTGGTGACAAGGTTTAGCTCTCTAGAGTGTGTAGCTCAGAGGGATTGGGATTTCTTTAAGTGGAGCATGTCCAACAGCTCTGGGTTTGCCACAGCTTTGTATGTTAGCCAGAGATCACCTCTGAGTAGGCAATATGCGACGGAGTAAAGCTGGAATTTTTTGAGGCGGTCTGCATAGGGCATCTGTTTGAGGCCGGTAATCCTCTTTGTGAGGTATTTCTGCGGCCTTTCTAGTTGTTGTAGATGTCTTGTGAGGTACATACCAAAAGGGGCGTTGTACTCTATAATGGGTCTAATGAGTGATGAGTAGAGAGGAACAATGACCTCTTTTTTTCTGGATGAGAAACCTTTTGTGATGAGGTGTGCCACGTAAAAGGATTTCCTGACTACTGTGGTGATGTGATTATCAAAAGAGAGACTACTGTCCACCTATGTCCCAAGGTCTCTTATGACACTTTCAGTGTTAAGTATACTACCGCCTATGTTGTAGTTCATGGGTACAGAGTTTTTACCAAACGGGATGACAATGCACTTTTTGGCATTGAGCTTGAGGCCATAGCTTTGACACCAGGCATCTGTCTCAGTGAGGCCCTTTTGTAGGATGTCCGCATCGTTAGGAGTTTCGATTATGGCTCCTAGTTTGCAGTCATCTGTGACCTTCATTAGCCAAAGACCTTCTGTGTTAGCCTGTACTTCAGGGAAGTAGATACCAAACAGGAGAGAACCCAGGACTGAATGCTGTGATACTCCACTTGTCACTGGTCTGAAGTCGGATTTGGAGACTGCTACTTTCACACTGTGGGTTCTGTCAGTGAGCCAGTTGCCAACCCATCTTGTGACATAGGAATTTATACCTAGTTTAGTGAGTTTATCTGTAATTCCAGAGTGGGGGGTGGTGTCGAAAGCCTTGGCAAGATCTAGATAGGCTGTGTGAACCACTTTACCCTCTTCTACGGCTTTGGTGACTGCTTCAAAGAAGTCTGTCAGGTTTAGGAGACATGATCTGCCTTTTGCAAACCCGAACTGGGTGGGGTCCAGAGTTTGGAGATTACCAATGTCTTTGTTTATAAGTTCCATGATGATACGCTCCATGGCCTTGCAGCTAATGGGGAGGTAGTTCCCGGGGTCTGTGGTGGCTCCCCCCTTGTGGAGTGGGATAACCGTCACTGTGTGCCATTCAAAGGGCACAAAGCCTGAGGTGAGGCTATGATTGAACATGGTACTTAGGTGGGGTGCCAGTTCATTCTATAGTTTGTGTAGAATACAGCCTGGGATGTTGTCTGGTCCCATGGATGCTGTGTTCTTGGCCTTGGAGAGTGTGGTTTTTACCTGTGCAGCCGTGATTACAGGAACTTTGCATTCTTCCTGTATAGAGATGGGCCCTTTAGGGGTGAGAGGGGGGTAAAGTTAGCACTGAACCTATCTGCCAGGATGTTGGCAATATCAGTTGGGTCTACATGTTAGTGCCATTGTGCTGTAACTCAGAGCAGATCTAAGTGTTGCCATTGAGATTCTTGACATAGCTATAGAATGCTTTGTGGTTGTCTTTAGACTCAGTGGCAATTTTGTTTTCGTAACTAGCTTTGGAGGATTTTATCAGGGATCACAGCTTCTTACTCAGTCTGACCAGGGAGCTCCTCCACTCATGCGATTTTACTCTTTTGCAACAGTTTCTTCCTTCTGTTGTACAGTTTGTTTACGGTATGGGACCACCAGATTGTCTTCCTTTTTTTGGAGGATAGTGTCTTGGTTCTGTTTGGGATAGCACGATCCATGCACGCATGTAAGTGCTTATAAAGTGCAATTGTGTAGGATTCAGTAGTCGTAACTGTATTGTCCATCTGCATGAGTGTCATGAAGTTCACCACTTCTGTCTTAAGAAGCATGAAGTTGGCTTTGGAGAAATGTTTTACAGTGATTTCTTTAATGGGGGGTGGGGGAAGGATGTGGATATCTAGGGTGATTAGCTTATGGTTGGATTGGACCAATGAGGCGTTGACTTCAGGTGTGGAACACTGGTCACTCATGTTGGTAATGACTAGATCTAGGATATTGTTGACCTTGGTGGGGGTGTGGATAAGTTGATCCAGGGCATTGGAGTTTATGAATTCCAGAAAGCATTGAGTGAAGGAGTTGTTACATGAGTAGTTTTCCCAGTTAATGGTAGAGTAGTTGAAATCACACATTATTAGGGGGTTTGGTTGAACCCTAATATTTTCCAGTACATCAAGAAAAGAGAAGTGGGAATCCTGGGGCATGGTGGGGGATCTTTAGCAAACTACAATTTGGATTGCAGTTTTGCTCAGAGTTAGTTGCACTTGGATAACCTCGGATGTATTATGCTGAACAACTAGCCTGGAGGTGTTGATATCCTTAATGAATATGGACACACCTCCACCTTTGGTGTTCCGGTCCAGGTTACATGGCCGAAAAGTGTGGTATGAGTTATAGCCTGGTAGTGCAGGGGTGCTCTCTGGAGCCTTGAACCAGGTCTCAGTCACTGCACAGATATCGATGTTCTCCATTTTAAGGAGTGCCTCGAATGGGTGCATTTTGAGATTTAGACTTCTAGCATTGAGTAGCATCACCCTCAGTTTTTGCTTGCCTGTTCCTGTTACGGTGGTGAATTTGTCATTTGAACCTTCCCTAAAAAAGGCACTATAGGGGCGGCAAGAGCCTTAGCCAGTATCCAGAATCCCAGGGGTGACGGGTGCAAACCATTTCTGGCAAAGCATCGTGGTCTGTCGACCATGTCATCCCAAGCAGACAGATACTGGATCCCTTTAGGATGGCACCAGAAGCTTAGCCAATTGTTGAAGTCGTATCATTTTGTCCTTGTATTGTGTGCATGTACTTTTTATGTAATTTGATCCTTCCATTTTAAAGTTCCTTCATCCTGTTCTGTTATCTCATTTACAATATTCAGTACTCGAGTTAAGATTTGTTTAGATTTTGATTTCCATTTTCTAGTAATTGCTTTTTATTTGACAGCCACTACCAATAAAACTTAAACCTCACTATGTCTGGGCAATTCAGATCCTATAGCTCAACTCAAAATAATTATTTCCTTCATTACAATCTTTCCCTGATAACAAGTTCTAATTGATTCTCACAGCTGTCATGCAATATTTTGTAGACCATACAAGTTATCTCATTTTGCAGTGTCATGTATTGTAGACTCTTCTAAAACTCAACCAGAGCTGATCTTTCACTTAGCACTCTCTATGCCTTTCTCTTTGCCTTTACTCTGTTATTGATTCCTTGCTGGAGAAGGCAGTCTCTAAACACAATCCATCTTCAACTTGGCCACATCCCACGGTATTACAGTTCCCTCCCTAGTTATTTGCTCCCAGTACCTTGGTTCCTTTGATAATGCTCTAAAATAAATCCCAGCCACCTCTCATGCCCATTTTCTATAGCCCTACATCCCAGCCACCTCTCATGCCCAATTTCTATAGCCCTACATCCTAGCCCCCTCTCTTGCCTGTTTTCTGTAGCCCTACTTGTAGTCATCCCATTTGGTAAAACTCCCATGTTGGCTCAGCAGTAACAATACTTTATGATAGATTATAATTAATATTTTATATGGTAGTTGATTTCCTAAAGGGCCTGCATCCAAAATCCTGCACTCTCCTTTTTTCATGTGCTCCCCCCACCATTTCATCATCATTCCTTTTCACTTTAACACTGATTTATAATTATATATATATATATATATATATATATATATATATATATATATATATATATATATATATATGGGTCTACCTGATAACATATATATATATATAACAAATCCCCTGTCCAAAAAGCACACACACAACACAAGCACACCAAAAACCTTACAAACCTACACTAAACCTTACATACACAACTATCTATGCACTAACCTTAACCCAAACCCTAACCCTAGGGTCCGTCACTGTTGCACACTCACCTAACCCATGCCCTAACCATAACTCACTTAATATAACCCTAAGTGTCACTATTGCACACTCACCTGACCCATGCCGTAACCCTAAGTCACTTAATCCGCCCCTAACCCTATACTTACCTTAACATGTTGGTGTTCTCAGCGTCGGGATTTTCAGCTGTCGTTCATCTCCGTTGTCGATTTTCTGGTGTTGGTGTCAGTGTTCTCGTTGTTGGCATTTTGTAGTTTCGGCGTTATCAGGTAGACCCATATATATATATATATATATATATATATATATATATATATACACACATATACACACTTTGTTCTACAGGGAGAATAAATGTATTTATTTATTTATATTTTGGTTACCGGGGTAGATCAATGACCACAGAATGAACAGTTGCAAGCTCAGTCCAGGTAACATAAAGCATCAAAACAACACTTAGCTCTTGCCCTCTCCCCCTCCCAGATAAATTATTTCAACTCTTTAGTAATTATGGTCTGCAACTTCTCCACTTGATAACAATGCACCTGAGTTGTATATAAAACTAAAGAGACTAAAATGTCTTTTCTGCTTGTATCTTATCCATAATCAAGAGCTTCCAGCTTCTCAGTTTGTGTGCTATCTTTTGTTTAGTCTCTTCCCACATAACCCTGACTAGCATAATATAACAGAGCCCTTGTTAGCCTATGCAACTAAATACATCATCTTATCATGTTCCCTTAAATATAGAATTGCTGAGCCAATCTACGTGCGTGTATGTAGTTCACAACCATAGTGTTTGCCTTATTAAAATACCAAAATGCCCTTTTCTAGATTTATAAAATACAAAATAATATAATCTCCTTATAACGCTTACTTTCTTGCTTGCCATATCAGTTATATCTTTGAATTTGTGAGTTCATTATTTTCTTTGACAATCATTCTAAATAGATGTCCCTGCATCTTGAATACCCGTATTATGATGAAAACAAGAATATGTCTTGCTTAGAATATATGTGCTGATACTGAGATTTAAATGTACTACCCAGGTATTTATTCACAGTAAGCATTCTTTAGATGCTGAGCTACAATGTCATGTAATATTTCCTCACAGTAAATAGCCTGTAAAATAGTGTGCTGATATAGCATGTATAAGACCTCAGCCTCAGTCAGCATATTACCTGCTGCTGTGATCACTAAACACATGGGCAGCAGCGGCCTTAGGTCAGCTGGTGTCCTAGGCAAAAGGGCTCCATGGAGCCCCCCCACACCACCCAAGTCCCCCATTCTGGTCTACCTACACCAAATAAATACTTGAAAAGCGCCCCTGCTACAGTGGCACCCTAGGCGGCTGCCTAGTTGGCCTATGCCTAAGGCCGGCTATGCACATGGGTAAACAGGTGAAGCACAGTACACCTTTATATCAAGACTTGCAGAAAGCCCTAGAAGATATGCTTAGTGCTGTATCTTGCCTTGGTATCTGAACAGTTGTTTTAATGAAAATCATACATCTAATCAGCAATTCCCATACTATCTACTGCTATGAGAGCTTTCACAATGCTATTTCTCAGTATTATATGAATCAGAATGCTAAAAAACAAAATGGTGGGTCAAGCTAAATGTCACAAGTTTAAACGATTTTTGCAGAAAAAGTAGGCAAATGAGGCCTCATATCAAGAATCACTATGAATTGCTTAGGTTGGCTATGAGTGCTGGACCCAAAATTAAAAGCATGTCCACAACATCCTTGTGTTGTTCCTGAATTTCAATATAGGTGCAAGAGATAAATGTATTTACTGATGAAGAGCAAATGCTTGTAGATTATGATATGCACTTAATCCAAGTATCTGTCATGGGAATAGAAGCACGATCTTCTGATCTTTGAGTACAAAAGGCAAGTGTGCTACCCTATGAGCTACTGATGCTACATTGGTGGTATAGTAGTGAGCAAATGTGCTTTTCAAGCAGTTGACCCAGGTTTGATTCTTGGCCACTGCAAGAAGTCTGTACATCTTAGGGATTGCTGTCATCTATACTTACACAAGCTACTGACATTTTGGTATCCGATTTGATATTTGGAATCCTGCAAGGTAGAGATGAATGGCAGCAAAAATATAAGGCTCCTGCATGCTGCATGAAAGAGACAAAGATATTTCTTCATGCCCATTACACCCACTTCTAGTAACAGCTTGTGTGTCCATATGATGGATCTTTCAAAAAAAGTGAATGCCTGGCATAACCAGGCACCTAAGCAAGACTACAGTATCCAAAGGTCTGATGAACATAACATGCCATTGCTATGAAAACCTGAAACATCTCTATCCTAAGAGACTGCATGAGCGGGAAACTGTAGTGCACAGCACCTAGAAATGTGCTGTAAATATGGTTCTCCAGAGTACCCAGAAGTGCACTGTAAATGTGGTAGCACAGAGCACCCAGAAATGTGCTGTAAATGTGGTAGCACAGAGCACCCAGAAATGTGCTGTAAATGTGGTAGCACAGAGCACCCTGAAATGCACTGCAAACATGATAGCACAGAGCTCCCAGAAATGTGCTGTAAATGTGGTAGTCCAGAGCACCCTGAAATGCGCTGTAAATGTGGTAATGCAGAGCACCCTGAAATGTGCTGTAAATGTGGCAGTACGCAGCACCCTGAAATGTGCTGTAAATGTGGTAGCACACGGCACACTGTAATCCATTGCAAACATGATAGCTCAGAGCTCCCATAAATGTGGTAGCACAGAGCACCCAGAAATGTGTTGTAAATTTGACAGCGCAGAGCACCCAGAAATGTACTGTAAATGTGGCAGCACAGAGCACCCTCAAATGTACTGTAAATGTGGTAGTGCAGAGCACCCTGAAATATGCAGTAAATGCGGTAGTGCAGAGCTCCCAGAAATGTGCTTTAAATGTGGTAGCACAGAGCTCCCAGAAATGTGTAGTAAATGTGGCAGCGTAGAGCACCCTGAAATGTGCTGTAAATGTGGCAACATGGAGCATACAGAAATGTACTGTAAATGTGGCAGTACAGAGCACCCTGAAATGTGCTGTAAATGTGGTAGTGCAGATCACCCTGAAATGTGCTGTAAATGTGGTAGCACAGAGCACCCTGAAATGTGCTGCAAAAGTGATAGCGCAGAGCACCCAGAAGTGCGCTGTAAATGTGGTAGTGTAGAGCACCCAGAAATGTGCTGTAAATGTGGTAGCGCAGAGCACCCAGAAATGTCTTGTAAAAGTGGTAGTGAAGAGCATCCAGAAATGCACTGTGTGAAGCACCCAGATGCATAGAGCACCCAGAAGTGTACTGTAAATGTGGTATCGTAGAGCACCCAGAAATGTGCTGTAAATCTGATAGCACAGAGCACACAGAAATGTGCTGTAAAAGTGGTAGTGAAGAGCACACAGAAATGTGCTGTAAATGAATCTTTTTTGTTTTGCTTCAAGCTAAATGGATAACCCCCAGCATGTACTAAAAATATGTGCACTTTTTATCTTTCAGGTCATCATGGATAGGGTATGACAGGAAGCAGAAGAGGCTGAGCATGTACCATTGATGCTTGCCTTAGAATTCATTGTAGTGACCTGCCACATTTATGGCACTTTTCTCATTGTGTCACCACTCTGTATGTCCATCTGATGAGAGAGAGAGAGAGAGAGAGAGAGAGAGAAAGATTGAGAGGCCCATATACCTTAACCACTTCCACAGACTGCAGCTCATGGTGGACTTAATGATGGAGATGTGAGTCGCTCAACGGGTGGGGAGGGGTAAAGATTCCTCTCAGGTGAAAATCTGTGCTCTCACCTGTTTTACCAACCCCAGCTGCAGCAAATAGCTGAGGTTATGGAGCTGTAAGTTTTTGTACATCTGCATTGCTGACAGTTTGACCAGACAGATGAAAAAATAGTATCTGCTGGAGTGAAAGGCCACCAAACACTAGGTCACTGAAGATCATAAGCTGGCAATGGTTCTGTGTAGGTAGTTATCCAGGATGCTTTGACACCTCCCTGAAGCCATCAGCCACTCTGTCCCCTAACTAATGTCAACCCCTTCTTAATGTGTCCTGATTAATGTTTTTTTTTTTTTTTTTGTGGTCCTTCCACCTTCTCTCCATTTGTCCACCCTGTGTGGTGTATGTCCAGCCCTTGCTGACTCACACTTGTGTCCAAAGCCCACTAACAGTGCTAAATGTCAATTAGCTAATATCCATGGACATAGAATGTCAAAACAAAATGCCTGGAACACAAAAGGGAAAAAGCTTAAATTGCAAACTTTTTTT
>NC_056745.1:1520736134-1520841134 GCF_019279795.1 Protopterus annectens | reverse complement strand
AAAACCCTACTGCTGACCCTGAAACCATTTCTCAGGGTCCCAAGGGAGTAAAGGCTTCTACTGCTAAAAATCTTACCCCTTCTGTTAGAGACTCCAGGGCGCTGGATAGATGGGGTAAGAAGGTTTACATGTCTGCAGCCTTGGCAATCAGGGCTTTAAACTGTCAATTCATATGCTTAAATATCAGCAGCATGTCATGGGCTTACTTAAACAGAAAATGATGTTGATTTCTGACTGTGTGGAAAATAAAGAGTTGCAGGATTTATTGCATTCAGCTGAACAAGTTGGAAAGCATACTTTGCATGTGGTTTTGATTCCTTGGTGGCCTCTTGCAGGGCTGCTGTAACTGGATCTGTGATAAGAAGGCATGCTTGGCTCAAGGAGCAAAATCTGCCTAATCATATTAAAGCAAAATTATTGGATGATCCTTTACAACAGGACAGTCTATTTGGTAATAAGGCAGAAGAAGTTTATAAAAAAGATGGAAGATAAAGCTAAATCTATGCAAACTGTAAAATATTTCTTACAAGTGCAGCCACCCAGGTTCAGTAGGCACTGGCCTACTAAGAAATGGTCCTTTCCAGTACCCACCAGAGCTGCTCAGGTCAAACCCAGACACTCCAAAGGCTCCAGGTTTCAGTCACAAGGAACTTATAGAAGAAAACAATGGGGTGCCCCCACCTCCAAATCTGGAAGTAACAAGGCACCTTCCTACGGTAAACAGTCTCAGTGACTTTCCTCTGCAATCACCAAGAACTTATCTTTTGGCCGCCCCTTTAGGGGGAAAAACTGAAACTTCATGCAAAAAATTGGCATCTAATTACCCAGGACAAGTGGGTTTTAAATATAGTATCCCAGGGATACAGGTTTCATTTCCACACGTTGCCAATCCCAACCGGATGGCCAGATCTGCCTCCAAATCAGTGGGCAGGGGCTCAGAAACAAGTTATGTCCCTCATGAATATGGGGGCTATTCAACCAGTGCCAGAAAAGGAAAATGGACAAGGTTTTTATTCAAGACTTTTCCTGGTACCCAGAAAAGACAAATCATGGCGTCCAATTCTGGACTTATCCATTCTAAATACATTTCTGGACATTCCAAAATTCAAGATGCTGACTCTACAACAGTTACTGCCTATGCTAGGCAAGGATGCCTGGCTGGTAACTCTAGACTTAAAAGAGGCTTACCTGCATATCCCAATCAGGGAATCTTGCAGAAGATACCTCAGCTTCAAAGCAGACTATTTGCATTACCAGTTCTCTGCACTGCCCTTTGGCTTACCTACTGCGCCCAGGGTCTTCACAAAGTGCCTGGCACAAGTAATTGCATTTTGCAGACAAAGAAACATTCAAATTTATCCTTACCTGGATGATTGTCTAATTCAGGCAGAAAACAAGGACACTCTAATAAAACATCTGGCATTTGTGAAAAGATTTCTAACTTGTCTAGGGTACACCATAAACAAAAATAAATCACAACTGGTACCCTCTCAAACAATTACATTCCTGGGTGCAAGCTTGAATACAACTGCCCAGATGAATTACCTTATGCCAGAAAAACAAATTCAATTAATGACTTACTTCAATTAAGTGGCCACAAAAAACCCAGCTATCTGCAAGACAAATTCTGCAGGCCTTGGGGTTCATGGCTTCCTGCATTCTAATAATTCCATATGCAAGACTGCATATGAGGAAACTTCAATGGTACCTAAAAAGCTTATGGAGTCAACATTGTCACAGCCTGGAAACAATGATTCCTATCATTCCTTGCCTGCAGCAAGAGTTCCTATGGTGGGCAGAGGCCTGTCACCAAAACAAGGGACTATCATTCATTCCACCCCCTGCCACCCAAACCCTGACTACAGACGCATCAGATTATGCTTTGGGGGGTGCATCTGGAAAGGAGATGCATTCAGGGCCAATGGAGCCCATATCAAATGCACCTACATATCAACCAGAAAGAGATGCTAGCTGTACATGCTCTGACAGCCTTCAAGGACTATCTTCATCCAGGACAACTTCTGATAAAGACAGACAACACCACTGTCATGTGGTACATAAACAAGCAGGGGGGTACCCATTCCTACCCCCTTTACAGACTAGCCATGACTTTGTGGAACACGGCCTTGACTTATCAATTACATCTACAAGCTCAATTCCTGCCAGGAAAGCAAAATACTCTGGCAGATGAACTAAGCAGAAATCTTATGGACCCACATGAATGGAAACTGTATCCACAAATCTTCAGCATGTTGACACGCAAATGGGGGAGTCCAGACATAGATCTTTTTGCCTCACCCCAAAACTATCAGTTGGACAAATTCTGCACAAGAATTCATCACAAAAAAGCATGGAAAGTGGATGCTCTGTCCTTCAGCTAGAAAAAACTATCAGTCTATGCCTTTCCCCCTCTGCCTCTGCTCTCCAGGGTCTTACTAAAAGTCAGACAGGAAAAACCAAAAATGATTCTGATTGCTCCAGACTGGCCTCGCCAACACTGGTACCCGCTCCTATGCAATATGTCACACCTTCCTCCATGGTACCTGCCTCAGACTCCTTATCTTCAGCCTCAGCAGAACTATCAAATTCTGCACACTCAGCTCCAAACTCTGAATCTTGCAGCATGGCTAATCAACTAATTTCACCAGTTATGTCTCTCAGCAAACCTGTGATGGATGTCATTTTGGAGGCTAGAAGGCCTAGTATTAGAAAATCTTATGCTGAGAAATGGAAAAGATTCTGTGCCTGGAACCAGGCACAATAAATAAGCACAGCAATGCCCAATATTCCTCAGATTCTGCAATATTTAACTGAGATGCTTCACAAGGGCCTATCTTTCTCTTCCATAAAAATCCATGCCTCTGCCATTTCAGCTGATTACAACACAGAGCCTCCCCTCTTTTCTAAAGCAGTATCTCCGAGAGGCCAAAAATTTAAGACCCACCAAGAGAGCACCAGTTCATAGGTTCATAGGTTCATAGATTAGTACTAGGCTAGCTGCCCTTCTGGGTCATTTTAAGCCTAGCCAATTACCCCATGTGAGAATCAAACCCTGTACCTTGTGTCTGTAGGGCAAACACCTTAACCATTATGCCAACCTCCCACCCCATGAGTTCCTGCATGGGACCTCAATTATGTGTTGGAAAAGCTCACCCTAACTCCTTTTGAGCCAGCTGCTACTGCAGACAAAATTTCTCTCTTGGAAGACAGCTTTTTTTAGCAGTCACTTCAGCTAGAAGGATTTCAGAAATACAGGCTCTCATGGCAGTGGAGCCTTTTATTATCTTTTACCCAGACAGGGTGGTGCTCAGGACCAATCCATCCTTTATGCCTAAAGTGGTATCTAGTGTGGCTCTTAATCAGACCATTCATCTGCCAACCTTTTTCCCAAATCCACAGAACAAGGGTGAGCGGATTCTGCATTCATTGGATGTACACAGACAACTAAGATTCTACTTAAACAGGACAAAATCTCTAAGAAAATCTGAGCAATTACTGGTGGCATTTTCTGCAGGGGAAGAGGGAAAGGCTATCTCAAAGCAGACTATTTCAAAATGGATAAGCCATTGTATTCGTTTCTGCTACATGCACCATGATAAACCTGTTCCCAAGGGGATCAGATCCCATTCCACCAGGGCTGCATCTACTTCTGCAGCCTTTCTCAGAGGGGTTCCTACCAGAGACATTCTAGAAGTGGCTACCTGGAGCTCAGTTCATACGTTCACCAAACATTACCATTTACCGCTCTTCTCTAAATCCAGAGCAGGTTTTGCCACTGCTGTCCTGCAGGGCCTTATAGCTGCTCCTAATGCTCCATCCTCCCAACCATATCTTTGGGATTCTACCCAAATGTAATGACTGCAACAGTGAAACACGAAGAACATAGTACAGTTGTGTACACTTACCATAAATGTAGATGTTCAAGTGTATTCACTGTTGCAGTCCGGGTTACCCACCCGCCAGCCCCCTGTTTTTTCTTTTACTATACCTCTTCCTTCTTTTACTATGCTCAAAAGCCTTGTTGGTGTATTTGCTTTTATTTGGAGGTATATTTGTTGTGTTCCAAGTTACATGCATATATATTTACATATATTTATATTTTGCTCCCTATTTGGGGGGCACCTGACATCTGGGCAAGAAAAACTGATGTAATGGCATCGGCTGCATGTTTTATACCCCTGACGACCTGACATCATGGAAGAAGGGAAAGCAACTGACGCAGGACCCAAGACTTTGTTAATCAGGCTGACAGAGGGCAACCTGCCAGCAGATTACCCAAATGTAATGACTGCAACAGTGAATACACTTGAACATCTACATTTATGGTAAGTGTACACAACTGTACTTTTTCCAGTATACTTCAATAACCAAACAAGTTACATATTATAGGCTAGCTCTTTGCAAAACTAAACAAAATTAGCAGAATATGTTCAGAGCATAATGCAGAAGTTAGCCAGAGGTGTTTATGTGGGCTTCAATTAATTTATGTGTTTGAAACTGTTTCTGTAATATTTCCATTAACTGAGTGAGTTATGGCAATAGGACACCGCCGCTATGTGTGCTGGTTTGACTCATATTCAGTTATGTAATGGAATGATTATATAAACTGTGCACTATCTGGGGAAATCCCTTTCCCCAACATATAGCCACCTCTGAATATTGCTATATTAAATTCAAGGATGAAATCAACATGATGGCATGGAAGGCTTTGCACTCACAAGAAAACACATTTACACACACTTGTTCACAGTGAGCAAATGCTATTTTTGGCTATCTGCTTTAATCTGAAATGACATTTACATTACTAACCATCATATCTCTGCCCTAAACTCATGAATTATAAATTATTGATGGACTTTATATGAAAAGACAAGATGAAAGTGAAAAAAATGCATTTTAGTTTGTATAAGCTTAAATTATTAATGAGCAACATGTAAAAACTCATGCTATGAGAAAGAAAATGCTACTGACCCTGCAGATGTATAGAATGCTCTTTGATGGAGATAGCTGTTTATGTGAGCTATAATGAAAATATAAAATATTTGCACACTGAAATTAAAACTGCAAAAACAAATGACCTGGAAAACCGGTGCATGGCATAAGCTTAAAGATAATATGATGCAAGAGAAAAGTGCCATAGATGCTTTCTTCATTTAACCTGCACATCTCGAGAGAGATCAACAGAGATCTCTCACACCTTCCTACGTATGTGCATGCATGTAGAAACATGCATGTGTAGCAGCCAGCATTAAGGTCCTGCATGGAAGATTTGTAATAGTTAGGTGCTAAAAGTAGCATGTGGTATGAAGGTAGGCTGGTCATACACCATCAAGGCTACCACCCTTAGAAGGAATAAATCTGCTGTTCATATAATTAATTATGCAAAACATTTTTTTTATCAGTTTTCTGCAAATTTTTCAGACAAGGGGCATCCTGAAAGGAATTACTTGACATTATATGAAAGGTTATAATTGAGAGAGCAAGAATTCTGCAAGAGTGCCCTGAAAGGAATTATTTGGCATCATATAAAAGTTTATGTCAATGACAAGAATTTTCCAGAAGCTGCATGATTAACTTCTGTATTTTGTTTGTAACACAAAATAATTTCAGAAATGTGAAATGCATATAGTATTATAATTCTGAAGGTGACTTTCTGAATAACTTTGCTGTCACAGCATTTCTAATTTCATTTATTCTTCTATCCATATTTTGCTGTGCATGACTTTCTAACAGCATTTATGGTTCTGTAAGTATTAATATTTGCAGTGTTTTTGATTGCTTTTTTATCATGGCGTCCTGACCACAACAATGGTTTGTGATGCACCTTAAAGATCTACAGGCCAAAGTCCAGTGTCACAGAGGCAGGGCATCCATCTGCAACTCTTGTGATCCAGTATTGACTACCAGCACTGGAGTCATGTGTCTGGCATTGAATTAGCCATTGACCTCTCCCATTCCAGGGAGTGGATTTGAGATTCTGTCACAGAAACACTGACCCTACATGGCAGTATGAGTGTAATGCGGTTAGATGAACTCCACAGCAGAGTCATCTCACAGTTTACTATGTATGTACATGCATGTAGAAACATACATGCATAGCAGCAAATATGAAGACTTGCAAGGAAGATTTGGGGTAGTTAGGCACTAAAAGTAGACGAAGTATGAAAGTAACTGAGAGTCCACCATTAAGGATGTCACCCTTAGAAGCATACCTCTCAACCTGGAAACATCAAAAATCTTGACAAGGCCCATGAAAAATAGGTACAAATCTGTACGCTGATTAACATCTAATTTACATGCATAATTATGTAACCCCACCCACTCCGATGGAATTGTGGGATACCAACTTTCAAATGCAAACTGAAGAACAGACAACCAAAATATGGCACCAGAGTCCCCCTGCGGCCATTCCAATGTCCCATTACCTGGCTATTTCGCCACCAGTTTGAAAAACAGGAAGACTGAAACTTAATGGCTATCATTTAGTGAATTCAGTTCTCATTTTTCACCATAGCTCTCAACCTCTTAGCACAAAAAACCTGGACAAACAACAAAGCCAATAATGGGGGAATACAAATTCTGTTCTCACATCTCACCACAGCTCTCAACTCACAAAGCCAATAATGGGGGAATACAAATTCTGTTTTCACTTCTCACCATACATTTACAGAACTGTTCAGTATATCCTGCACTAGCTCTTAGCATCTGTTAATCATCTGATAAAGTAAAGCCACCCTAATCTGTATACATACCTTCCTATTTCATTTGTTCATCTACCACAGGGTTACCATATTGCCAATTTTCCTTCAGCAATAAATGATTACTTGGAACTGTTCTTTCATGAAAACTACCCTTCTGCTAGTGCAACCCACTTGCTTGTGCTAGCTCTGTATGTCAAGAAAAAAAAATGAACAAGGGTGACTGCCCCTTGCCCCAGCTATTTTTCACACTGTCACATACAGAAAAGAATAAAGGAGAAAAGGCTTGCATTTTTCACATCTGCATTTCAAATCAACTTTTCCAGTTTGGAATGTGAAAAAAAGAATAATCCTCTCGAAAAGCACAGGTCAATGAACTGACCACACATATGCAGGCATTTAAGGTTCAAAATAAATTTGCAAAAGATTGAGTTACTTCAAACTCTTCAGTTTCCAAAAAAATTGTTTACTTGCTCAGTGACATGATAAATAACAGCATAAATATTCAGTACAGTATTTTAATTCAGGTTAGCACTTAATCTTTCACTAAAATGTTAAAGGAAAATGAACCCTTCTGAATAAAGAAAATAACATTTAGTTCATAAACTTTCTGAAAGACCAAAAGCTGCTGATTTTAGAGCTCACCAACCATTGATGTTTCGTGCTGCTATAGCACTGCATGGATATTTATTTAGCTTCCACACCTTTGATTGCATCATGCACTCCGTATTATTTATCATTAAAAAATCAACATTTTTTGGAGTTGTTTCAACCCAAAAATCAAGATGATTTAATCATAATAATCTTACTAAACTAGAATTTTATTATGTGATTTATTTCACTTACTCGAGACTAAATGCTGCAACAGATTTGAAAAGCAAAACTTTGCCACTAAGATAAAAAAATTCTAATCCTCTCTAAGCACAACTTCTGGTTCTATAGGAAGCACTGAGACCAGGATGGAGTAAAATGTGTGTGTGCACATCTATATATATATATGTGTGTGTGCACATCTATATATATATAGAGAGAGCCAGAGAGAGATATGAGGTATTTGAGATCAAACTAGTCAGGTTAAAAGCATTCTGATAAGCTAGGATGGCCATGGATACCAGATTTGCGAGTAACTATAGATGTAACCTGAATGATATATATATTTTTTTAATGTATATTAAGAAAGTCTTATATTTTTGGGATACAACAAGGTTTTAAATATGTATGATTGTTTGTGCTACTACAGGCAAAGGCAGCATTCTTACAATGCCATTGCTGTTCAGGTTTGCTGAGACCATGGGTGTGCATTCTCATTCAGCCAGGTAGAATTAAGTTATGCACCTATTTAAAGACTCTTTTCATGTTGTTTTTCCATGCTAGTTCTTTGCACCCACTCAGTAGTCCAGATATTTATTGTTAACTGGCCAAACAAAGCTATGCCTGAGAGTAGTGCTTTTAAGGGATGAGCTCCAACAAAAAAGGATTACAAATATCACAACTTGGAGAAGCTGAACTGTACAAAATAAAATACACAGACTTTTGTCTCTGTGGAAAAAAGATCACACGTTGACATTTTTATTCCAGCTATCTGGTAGTTCAGACAGTTAAGGCTACAAGCAGTTGATCGGCATCACCATGTATTATTTGTTGCATTCCCACTGAATCTATTTGCAAACTGGGACTCTTTGCAAGCCACTTAAAAAAGACAGCACTACTAGTGCTAGCTGGTTTACCCTGATAGTAAACAGATAGAATCCACACACACGCACACACGCATGCACACACGCACGCATGCACACACACTCACACACACACGCATGCACACACACTCACACACACACACACACACACACACACACACACACACACACACACGCACGCACACACATGCACACACATTTGTTTTCTTACCTAATGAATGAATTAGTGCTGCTGCTGCCTAATTCATGAACAAAAATGAACATTAGTGTATCTGTTGACTTGCAATGCTGCTGCTGAATGAAAACAAGCATTAGTGTAATGTTGCCTGCCATTCATTAATGCTGCTGTTGCCTGTATCTTGCCATTTACACATTCGTGCTCACAGCCACATGATGTGATGGCTGGTAATCACGTGCATGATGATCGATAATTCAAAAAAAAAAAAAGCAAAAATCAAGGCACCTTCATTTGATCCCAAAACTCTGTAAAACCGAGTAATTATGCTTAGAAGGAATAAACTAGGTGAATTGGACTGTAGTTTGACCTGTAACACCTGAAATTTGCTGGGGCAAAGGGAATAATAAACAGCTAAAACTATTATTTGAGCACCATTTCTCAAATTCTTCCCTTGCTGCTCGGTCTTTAGGCATGCTGTGTTTCTCCTGCCAGTTTGTCGCATTATTTCCTCAAACAAATAATTGGGAAAGCCAAAATACCTTGCCCTGTTATCTCCAAGGCTGCCACTCAGTATAACAAGTGCCGCAACACAACAGCTACTAGAAAGTGCCATCCTGCTAATTTCTCACTATTTCCTCAAATAATTGGGAAAGCCAAGATACCTTTCCCCATTATCTCTGAGGCTGCTACTCACTATAACAAGTGCTGCAACCCAACAGCTACTATAAAGTGTCATCCAGCTAGTTTCTTACTATTTCCTCAAACAAATAATTAGGAAAGCCAAGATACCTTGCCCTGTTATCTCCAAGGCTGCTACTCACTATAACAAGCACCACAACACAACAGCTACTAGAAAGTGCCATCCAGCTAATTGTATGTAGTTACTTAAGTTGAATTTATTCTCATTAAGTTCATACCACCACGATTGGCAGCTGGGTTTCCTCACCCCCCCACTTGTACTTTCCTGCTTTTCGAACTGAGTCCCAAGCTGTGCAGCTATCTTCCTTTTTTCTTCGGTCCTCAATATATAAGTAGTTAGCTGTTTTGTATTCTCTGAATGTACAAACCCCCAAACTTTAGCTTGCTTTTGTTTAACTTGCAGATATTTGTTCTAGGCCTATGGGCCCTACTTATTTATCCTTTTCCTCTCTTTCTAAGCTCTATAACATAACTTTTCAGTAGCTCTTGCTCAACATAAGTGCCTTATCCTATTAAGAAAACAGATTTTTGTCTCTCTTCACCTTGTATGGATTCTTCCCGCTCCATTTGCCCTTGCTACCCTACCCCCATTCTCACCCACCCCTCTTTCCTCACATTTATACTCTATAAGCCACTCCCTTACACAACTTCATCCAACCACATTACACCATTGTCACTAAATCACTGTACCACTTCCATACTAGCCTTTCGTACTCTATAAGTCACTCCCCTTACTCAACTTCATGCAACCACATTACACCATTGTCACTACACAATTCCCATACTAGCCTTTCTTACTCTATAAGCCACTCCCCTTACACAACTTCATCCAACCACATTGCACCATTGTTACTACATCACTACACCACTCCCATACTAGTCCTTCTTGCAATCACTCCAACCCTCCCTCCTTAAAAAAACAAAAATAACAATGGCACACTATCAACTTCTGCCATTACAACCAATACTAGCTAATACTACACCTCTACCAAGCCTAAATAAGATTAAAAATAGCTCAAACAACTACATCTACTTCATTACTTATGCTCCACCTAAATATTTCTACACATGAAATACTACTAACAATCCTTATATTACTTGCAGACATTACATTTCATATCATAATCTACCCGATGCACTACCTCTTCATGCCACCTCTACCACTCACACCATAAAATCAACACCTCTCACCCCTTCCATCACCCATTCTATTCTACACATAAACATCTATCCTCATACCCTTAAACTTGTCTTACCTGCCCACCATACCAATAAACTGTCCACGAAATATGATAAGTACATAACTAGACTCATAAGAACCAAAATAGTCATTGCAGCCAGACTATCTCTCAGTAGAGACATACATCCTAATCCTGGCCCATCTGATAACAATATCCACTCAACTAACTGTAATCTACCTCATAACACAATCCAACTTCCTAGAAAAGCTAATGACCTGCTCATGCTAAATATGAATGTCAGAAGCATTAGCAAAAAAGTCCATGACCTTCACACTAACATTTCCCTATATTCTCCAGACTTAGTATTATTAAGTGAAACTTGGTTTTAACCTGACATTTTCAATAATGAAATTCTAGCACTAGGCTATAATATTCTACATAGTAATCATATATCTAAAAAGGAGGTAGTGTAGCTTTACTATTTAACAATGAAATAAATGTGGAAAACTGGGATGTTGACACACCTATCTTAGGCAATGCAGAAATTATACTTGCAAAACTAAAAATTAACCCCAGAAAAAGTGTCAGTATAATCAGTTACTACATACCAGCCGGCAACAACATACTCACCCTGGAGACCCTACTTGATTGGTTCCCTGAGTTCCTCCAACATGAAACCATCATCTTGGGGGACTTCAACAATGACTGGTTAACTTGTAACTCCAGTTCTCCTATCAACTTAACCAGTTTCCGTGTATTTTCTCAGCTCATCCAATCTCCCACTAGAATTGAAAAATCCACCAAGAGACAGTCATTACTTGACTGTATTCTGACAAACTGACCAAGTCTTATCTGTCAGTCAGGATACCTCCTTGACAGCCTGAGTGAACACTTACCTACAGTCATAGTAAGACATCGCACACATCAAGAAAAGCTCACCTACTACCAAATAATAAGAAATAAGAAAAATTTCAATCCATCTAGCTTTATTAATGCACTAAAAGGATGTAACTGGAATCCTCTCAAGAACCTCAACCTCGATGAAGCTGCTCACTACTTCAACTCTATCTTCTTGGACATCTTAAATTCCCAGGCCCCTCCCAGAACTATCGGAGTCAAGTCCAACTATTCTCCCTGGATGAGCAAAGAGTCTACATCTCTGCTGAAATCCAGAGATAAAGCTCAGGTGCACTGGCACAAAACCAGATCCCATATAGATAAGCAGGCATATCTTGAACTCCATAACAAGTCAAAGAAATGTGTCAAAATAGACACAAGTAGCTACTACCAAAATATACAAATTAAATATCAAAATAATCCCCAAAAATTCTGGTCAGCTGTTAACATTCTCCTTCTTGGAAAATCAGGTACTCCCCTACCAACCATAACTAATACCTCACTCAGTGTTGCCACCCATTTCAACACATTTTTCACTGAATCCATTCTTGTACTAGCGAACTCCCAAAGCTGTCCATTGTCCAACCAACCACCCAATTACCATATTAAAAACAATGGCTTTACCTTCCATCCTGTCTCTACTGATACAATTAAGAAACTTCTTAAGAAACTAAAACCTACCAGCTTAGCTGCTGATAAACTCACAGCTGAATTTCTGAAAATAGCTGATGATGCCATTGCATGCCCTGTAGCCATTCTTATTAACTTCTCAGTATCCGAAAATCTAGTCCCTGAGATCTGGAAAGTTTCTCACACTATTCCACTACACAAAGGGGGTAACTCAAAAGAGTTAACTAACTATCGGCCTATAGCAATACTCTGGCTTCTGTCCAAAATACTGGAGAGGTGTATACACACACAAATCATGGATTACCTCAGCACCCACAACCTTCTCACAAACACTCAACATGGCTTCAGGCCCTACAGCACCACAACAGCCCTTATGTCATTCACTCATATAGTAAACAACCACAGAAATAATGGCAATTATATCTCTGCTATCTTTCTTGACCTTGTCTAAAGCATTTGATATAGTTAACCACAACAGACTCATTAAATCCCTGTCAGAACTGAATCTTAGCCAACCCACCATTACCTGGTTTCAAAGTTATTTAATAGGTAGCAGGCAGTACAGTGGAGGCAAGAACTCTCTCCTTTATTACCAGTCACTCTGGGTGTTCCCCAAGGCTCCGTCCTTGGTCATTTACTTTTCTCTGTCTTCACTAACAACCTTCATACCTCACCTCTACATGCCTTGGTCATCCAATACGCTGATGACTCACCACTAATCTGTGCCGCTCCTTCCCTCCAAGAACCGCACTTAGAAACACAGGCCTCATTCCTTTCCATGAAAGAATGCTTTACCAACTCACAACTAATACTAAACCCCAGTAAAACCAAACTTCTCATATTCCAACCTACTAATCGCAACACTCCCATATCCACGTTTACTATTATTTCTATCAATAAAGCGACTATCTCTCCTGTCACTCACACCAAACGTCTAGGAGTTGAGATAGACTGCAACAGGACATTTGACACTCACATTTCACTCACCATAAAGAAAGTACATAAAAAATTGGGGGTGACGATATAGAAATAAGCAATTCCTCACAAACTATACAAGGACTAAAACAGCACAAACACATCTCATCTCTACACTTCTGTATGCCTCCCCTATCCTCACCAATCTTAGAAAATCAGACATAACTAAACTTGCTGCCTGCTAAAACAAAATTACAAAATTCACCACCAATAGCCCACATCAAACACACCACTGCTCAGCCCTTAAACAACTCAACTGGCTTGAACTTCCCCATCTTCTCCATTGCAACCAGCTTATACTAACCCATAAGATTCTCTACTACCCTGCTAAACCCCTGCATTACAATACCTAATACTTTCTTACTCCAGTACCAGGGTCCTACGCTCCAACAATAAACCTCTCCTTCAAGTCACTAAAGCCAACAACTCTGCAGGATCCTTCCTCTGTTCAAATTGTATAGCTAAAATATGGAACACTTTGCCCACTAATATAGCAGCCACAATGTCCTTAGCTCAGTTTAAGAAAGCTCTAAAAAACACATTTAATTGTGACCCTCCAGGCTAGTCTAACTCCATCTCCTCCTTGCTCACTCATGGTAAACACTCCTCCCTTGTTTTCAGGCAGTAGACTTCTCCTTATCTTGCAAGTCTCATCCCTCATACCTCTCTCTTCCTCTCAACAGTTACTGCTTCTAGTAAGTATAGACATTTGATGTATAATTTATATTATTACAATATGGTGCAGCAGTAGCGTTGTCGCCTCACAGCAAGAGGTTCTCCTGTTCGATTCTCGGCTGGAGTGCCTTCTGTGTTTTGTCTGCATGTCCTCCCTGCAGTCGAGTGGCATTCAAAAGACATGTGTGAATAGGCGTGCCTTCGTTGAAGGGTGGGCGTTGGGCTGGCACCATAAAAATCGACTGCCAATCATTAGTGGACGGAAGTTCTGCTGTGGCGACCCCTAACTGGGAAAAGCCAAAAAAAACCCAACAACAACAATAGTATATCATACTGAATGTTATTTGTTTGTCCAATTTATGGTATTTCATCTTTATACCTGTATAGTGTGTTACTTTTCATCCTACTTTTAGTTGAAGTACAGTTTAAAGTGTTATTATCCAAGTTTTATTTGATGTAAAATGTATAGTTTTATTCTTCTGTACCTGTGAAATTGTACTTTTATTAATCTGTTATGTGTTATATCCGGAGCTTTTCTCCACTGATCTCTGCTGAAAAAGGACTTGTGTCCATTCGGACTTTCCCGCTAACCAAATGTAAAATAAATAAATAAATGTAGAAGGCAAAGAATGTAACTTTCCTCAGCTTCTTTGGAACAAAGTGTGAATTAGAATTATTAAGTAAACTGAACACCTAAAACAAAAAATTTAATTGAGATCTCAGTTCATCTGTCATTTTGCTGTCTATAACAGAACTCCATTTATATCTTCCTAGGTGAGAGGCATCTATTGAAAATGCCCATAGAAAACAGATGGCTTCTTCCTGTGATATTTCCCATAGGTCCTTTCAGCACATTCCTTACAACTTCTTTCTTACTGTTCTTTAAGAACTGTTTTGCAGTTCTGCTTGTGCTTTACTTCCTGGAACATTCTTCATCACTGGTAAAATAATCTGGACTTGATAATTGGCCTGCCAAGCAAACAGAGCCTTTCCTCTCTTGATTAATTTTGACAGCCTTGCTTTGTCTTCAATGAGGATATGGACCCAGGATTCAGTAATAACAACTGACTTATTTTCCTAAGGAAAAAAAGAAGTGAGAATATGTACCCCATTTGTTGACCTTTTATTGATGACTTAGATACAGAGGGAAACATAGAATGAATGAATGAATGATGATTGGGGTGTAGCAGGTAATGTTGTTGCCTCACAACAATAGGTTCTGCGGTTTGATTCTCAAGTGGGGTGTCTTCTGTGTGGACTCTACATGCCCTCCCTGTGTTTGTGTTGGTTTTCTCTGGGTGCTCTGGTTTTCTTCCACATTCCAAAGATATGCTGTAGGTGGATTGGATGTTCTAAATTGGCCATAGGTGTGCGTGTGAGTGTGTGGCATGGAAGAACAACCATAGGAGGACTAGTCACCTGGTAGTGTGAATCTTGGCTGTAGAGGATTGTCACTGTTGAAGTGAAACCCTGACCTGATGTGCAAAAATGGATACAAGGGGTTATGGATGGATGGATTTGGCAGAGGAAGTCGCAATTTCCATTTCCTTTTGAGATGGTAGCATAAAGGACCTAACACCAACCTTGCCTATGGAAGGGAAAAATGTCTTTTACCATTAATTTATTAAAAAAAACATACTTGAAAACATGGATTTCATAAGTGACTGTAAATGTTTCCTGCTTCATGTATGAAGCCTTTTTAAAGGACCTAAAATAACTTTCATTTGTTTACTAGCTGCTGTAATAACCTGGAACTCTTTTTAGTATTGCATTATATTATTTATTTGTATTCTTGTTTTTATTGTTGTTTGTGTAATACAGAAATCTGCAGACAGCACCATTAAAACCTGGATATATTTCACCACATCAGCCTGTTCTGCTGCGGGTGATAGATTGAGTCCCAGAACAATGGAACATTTTCAGGTAAAATACAGTTATTCATTACATTCTACTCCCATAGAATTACTATTACACATAAATTATTGTGGGAATAAAGCTTTTTTCTAGCTCATTTGACTTCTGAGGCATAGGCTGTATTTAATTGTGTTGCTATTTTTGTAGTCTCACTAAATTACTTTCATGTTTCTGCTTGTAATTTCTTGCCATTCTGTTAGGATACATCCTTTGTTCTAATAATTCTCTATATTCATTATTTCTGTTCATTTTTATAACCACAATCTACATACCCATTATTATTAACATGATCATCATTCATTCTGTGTTTGCCTCTGTATGTAAAATATCAATAAAAGCCGAAGTAGTAGGGTGAATATTCTAAGCACTTTTTTTTGTTTTCTTTAGGAAAATAAGTCAACCAAATGTTCCTCTCATGAGCCGGGTAGTCAAGTCAAAGTCAAAGTAGGTTTTAATCCTCATCTGTATAGTTAAGACTCAAGAGGGTGTGAAATGAAGAAGAGAGTAGAGCAGAAGTTCAGGTAATATTTTGTGTTTGTTTTATCAAACTAATTGTCCTTCTCTTTCTAGGGGTTTGTAGGAATTAGCTAACATTTAGCCCATAGTATTTGACTTCCATTGTTCTGGAGTCAGTAGATTTTTTCTTTTTTTAATTTACAAACGACTGCAGCAGTTTAAGCACTGTATCACCACTGCCACTAACCATCCACTGTTTCCAGAGAGACTGGAGAATGTTCTTTTTTTTCATTTTAACTTGGTATATAGGAAGCTATCACCATGAAACTTTAACAATAAGAAACAGTACTCTGATTTTTCAAGAGAAAAGTAGATAACATTTTATTACACCGACAGTACATTGCATGACCTTTAACAATTTCTTAACCTCCTTTTCACCTACATTTTGCTCACTTTAAAGTTTTTTCTTTTTTGTAAAAGAGAATCATTACCTCAGTATTGATTACTCAACTGCAAGTGTTTAGTTATACGTCTGAAAAAAAATCCTCTCGACTAACTGTGAAACTTGTGACTTTTACTACAAATGTTAACAAGCTGGGTTTATTTATCTCAGATCTCCCAATTACAGGTTTATTAAAAACATATCACCTGATTTTAATTATATACTTATCATTCTTTTCAAAGAAATGATTAAAAGATCACAAATTCATAAAAAAAACTATCTTTCTTGCATCAGTTGTACATGAGGTTTAAATATTTTGACCTTAGCTAAGGAAAATAACAGTTTAACATTTTCCAATGGGTGTCACAATACTAATAACAAAGATGAATAACAAACCATTTTAATTTTTTTCTTATTTATTTATTGGCATTTGTTGATTGGGGAAGATGGACTGGGCAAATGCCCTTTTACAACAGAGGCCTGGGGAGAAAAGCTCCAAAGTACAAACTTTAATTAAACATTTTAAACAATAAAATTTTAGACATTGTAAACAATAAGCAAAAATAACCCATTATTGCATTATGAAGCAGAGTTCCTACCTAACCCAATTCAAGTGTAACTTGGACAATTGGATGGGGTACAGGAAATTCATCCCTGGTTTGACACCTATGTCTTTAATGAAGACAGGTAGTCTGTAAATAATTCATCTCCCAGGCCCCTGCTATTAAACATTTCATCTCACAAGCCCCTGCTTAAACTTCTCAAGGTAACCAGAACTTGTCAGAGATTTGGGATGCTTGGCTAAGCTTAAAGAGGGCCTTATGATCTTTAGCCTAGTACACACCTATGAACCTATGTAATGCCAGATCATAAACAATCACGTGAGAAGATATGGAAAGTATTAAACAGGTTGTGGTTTGCTAAAATAGATTAGCATTACTGGGTAGACAGGAGGAGGCGCTGGGTAGTAAGTAGGTTAGGAAAGTGGGGGAGGTATGGGTTAGTAAGGCAGGTTAGGAAGGTGAGGGAAGGTATGGGTTAGTAAGGCAGGTTAGGAAGGTGAGGGGAGAAGTGGTTTAGTGAAGTAGATATTGATGGTTTAGAGATAAATGCACAGTGGTAGGAGGTGGTAGTAAGGAAGACTGAATAGGAGGGAGACAAAACCGTTGTGGGAACAGCAGATCTGAGGGCAGAGAGTAGGAAGAAGATAAAGAAGAGTCAGTGAAGGAGGGTCTGGGAAGGAGGCTCAGGGAAGGAGGCTCAGGGAAGGGTTTGAGGAGAGTTGACATGGTAGAATTATGGAGAATATGGTCTTGGCGAGGATTATTACATGAGACCTCTTGAATATTGAAACATTTGCAGAATTCCTGATAGTGGTATTTGGTTCCATGTGTTAGCTACACAGTAGGAGCAGAGGTTTTGACTGGCAGCATTGTGAGGTTTGTGGATGGAAAGCATTCATTCATCATGAGAGTATAGAGTGCCTGTGGATTGATGGTTTTGTAGAAGAGTGGTAAGACCTCTGGTAGTCAGTAGGTTTGTTTTTAAGTTTGTAGGTAGTGAATGTATGACACTCTCTTCAATATGCACCATCATCATCATCATCAGCCCCCTTTTTCTCATTTTTTACATGGGCTCAGGGTGTCGAGTTAACTGTCACCATCTCTCTCAATTCCATGCCACACTCCTGCCTTCTTCGACACTCATGCCTGACTGTCGCACATCTTTTCTCACACAATCCATCCACCTCTTTGCTGGACACCCTCATTTCCTCCAGCCTTCTTCCTGTCTGTCCCAAATCCTTTTCACCAGATTATCCTCTGCTTTTCTGCACATGTGCAGAACCACCATAATCTGTTCTTTTTGACCTTTTCTCCACTTTGACCTACTTTGTTTTTTGCTCTTATGTCCACATTTCTACATCTGTCCCACATTGTACATCCTACCACCTGTCTCAGGCACTTCATTTCCATCACCTCTAACTTCCTCATCTGCTCTCTTTTTACTGCCCAGGTTTCTGTCCCATACAGTAGTACTGGTCACACCACTGCCTTGTACACCTCACTTTTCAGCTTCTTCGGCATTCTTCTGTCATAGACTACACCTGACACTCTATGCCAGCTGGGTGCAGCCACTCTGATTCTAGCTTTGACCTCTTCATTCAGACTACCCTTCTCCTCAAGCACCCCTCCCAGATACTTGAAGCTGTTAACCTGTTCCACTGTCTTCCCTTCTATCTCAATTCTCAGCTCCTGATTTCCCCCATTTGTTGCCATTGCATGTCATATCTGTACTCAGTTTCATTCCATGCACCTTCAGTTTTGCATTCTATTCCCCTATCCTTTGCTGAGGTTCTTGTTCAGAGTCTGCCTGTAATGCCACATCATCTGCATGTAGCAACTTTGCTGACTTTGTCTCCTCCGACCTCTTTACTAATCTGATCCATCACTAGTATGAACAGCACTGGCTCAGAGCTGACCCCTAATAAACACCCACTCCCACTGGGAATCCCTCTGTGTGGCCAAACACTGTTTGTACTTGAGTCATTGGGTCCTTGTACACAGCTTGCATTACTTCTAGAAATGTCTCTCGGATTTAGAACCACAGCAGGACTGCCAAAATCAGCTTTCTTGGGACCTTATCATATGCTTTTTCCAAGTCTAGGAATACCCAACTGGATTCTTTCCTCATCTCAAGCTTCTTATCAACTATCTGTCTCACTGCTAACATTGGGTCAGTTGCATTGCATCCTGATCTGAATCTAAACTGTTCATCTTTCTACTGCTCTGCATATTTGTTTATCAATCACCATTTCCAGAACTTTCATGTGATGTGACAGGAGTTTGATACCTCTGTACTGCCTACAGTTGTGGATGTCCCCTTTGTTCTTGTACACTGGCATGAATATGCTTATTGTCCAGTCATCTAGGATGCATGTTTCTCTCCATAGTGCTATGAGCACCCTAAGGATCTATTTGTCCCATATTTCACCCAACATCTTTATCATATGTGCTGTGACCTGATCTGAGCCTGCTACTTTCCCTGACTTCATTTTCCTTAGCGCTGTGCTTCATTATGTGATGGGCCTCTCCTATTCTTTCATCATGGGCTGTGTCTGGGGAAGTATAGCTTCTGTGGGATTTTCTTCATTCAGAAGCTGCTGGAATGACTCCTTCCATTTGCCTTTGATGTCCTGTAGACTGTTGAGAAGGTTGTTGCTGGCATCCCTTACGAAGGGCGCCTGACTGTCTTGTCTATCTTTCTGTCTTTGCCTTGCAACCTGTACCATCTATTGAGTCACTTTCCAGAAGCTGGTAGAGTTCCCCTGACACCCTGTTCTTTTGCCTTTTCAAAATACGTATTTAATATAAAGCAGTACATGATGATACATTTGGCCATACACATTTTAAAATGTATACCTATGACTTTTAAGAAAAGTGACAGAGTATATGCCTAGGCATGTAGGTGGTTATTGGAAGCTCTGCACATAATTTACACCTTTGATATATTCAGCTCTACCCTATGCAAACCACAAATAACAAATACTCAGGTGATCTCGGTCATATAACATTATATGAAAACAGGTAATGTTACTGAAAAAAAAAGATAGGTTTTAAAACTCCTTTTATCGTTTTCAAATATTTTCACAATACTCAGCTTTAGGCAATTAGTTTTATACAGGCATTTGTAGAGATACTTAAAATGAACTTAACATTAGGGATCACTGCACATTTTATTTTCAATCTAATAGTTCTTGTTTACACAAAATAATTGAAAATTAATTTTTCTTGTAACCTGTAGCATTGTTACTGAAGCATTTTTCTGTTTGAAGCACACATGCACACAGCACTTTCAGAAAAATAATATATAGGCTTATAGGCTGGTACTAGGCTAAACCCTCTAGTTGTTGTGAAGAATCCAACTCTGAGGCTTTGAAGGCTACAAAGTTGTAAATGAATAAACTAGATAACTATGCAGCGTAGTCTTTTCAGAAAACAGCTGCAGTAACTTGTCATGTGATATAGTATGTGCTGTTCTGACCACTTAAATGTATTATAAAATTCAAACATTTTTATAACACGTTTTAATAATGATGGCATTTAAACCTAGGCAAGCACATTTCCGCTGCAGTATTGTACACAAATGTTAGCCTGACAGCTTAAATAAGTTCACTCATCATAACTTGATGCTCTCCACTCTCCAGATTCACAGCCCTTCAACTAGCTGTGCTTTCTACTTGAATAAAGCAGCAAGTTATGATGAGTGAATACATTTAAGTAGTCCCCACTGAGAACGCTCAAAATACTGCTAATTCACACAATGCATAGCCACAATTATTAATGAATACTTGTCTTTCTTCCACTCCTGAAACCATTGTGGATGCAAACGTAGTTACGGAATTGGATCTTCTTGATTTTTCAGCTTTTCAACACAATTTTTATACAGCCACTTGGAACCATTTCTCCTGCCACCAAAATGCAGATGGACCTACAGCCAACAAGGATGGAAAAGAAGCAACACCACAGAGGTACACAATAGCTGATCTGGTGCAACACTCGAACATTTTTTTTCCCAACAATATTTTTTATTTTAATAAGAATAAGCAAACAATACTAAATTACAATCATTAACAGAGAAACAAAAGAAACTATATACAGAGTCCATAACAACATTTTGCATTGTTATACATACACTCAGGAAATCAATCAATAGATTAATATTTCTGTAACAGAGAATATAGTTTTTCCCAAGCAATTAATCTATGTGTTGAATATTTTGTTCTCAGGTTTATAGTTGCAGTTTATCACACAATGACTTGGCTAAATAAATAAATTCATTATTAAAAGAGAGATGAGACTTTTCCAATTTCTTGTCACAGCTTTCCTTGCAACTGCAAGGACCGACAACAGTATGTGTACTTGAATTTTGGGTATAACTACTGGAGTCGAACATTGTTTTTAATTCAAGTTACCAGCTGATTGACAATGAACTTAAAATCTTAAATATAGGCTTAACATTCATTCCAGCAGATAGTATAGATATTTCACAGACTCTTCTTCTTCTGGCTTTTCCCGGTTAGGGGTCGCCACAGCGGATCATTTGTCTGCTCATGATTGGCAGTGGAATTTTATGGTGCAGAGCTACCAGCCCGGCACCCAACCTTCCACAGAAGGCACACACATGCACACACTCACACCTAGGTCAAATTTAGAGTGTCCAATCCACCTACAGCATGTCTTTGGGATGAAACCAGAGCACCCGGGGGAAACCCACGTGACTACAGGGAGGACATGCAGACTCCGTACAGAAGGCACCCAAGCCGAGGATCGAACCGGAGAACCTCTTGCTGTGAGGTGGCAACGCTAACCACTGCACCACTGTGGCCACCCAGATATTTCACAGATGCTAACAGAACTTAAATTATTTATAAGAAAACTGAACCTAAAAATAGTCTTTAATAATACAAGTAACAATGACAAAGTATTTAATGTTCATCAGAGAAGCAGTACTTATATACTATTGCCCAATCACATTGTTTCTGTCTTTGAGAAAATGGTAGAGAAAGAAATATATTAATTTTTATAATAGTAAAAACAAAACAATGTTTTCATAATTTACGAAAAGAGGAATATTCTGCCATCCAGTCACTGCGTGCTAATGATAATATTGTTATAAAACCTGTAGACAAAGGAGGTGGTGTAGTTGTGTTGGATAAGTCAAAGTACATGCATACTATGCGAAATATGTTAAACTAACCAGATTATGTGTATGTAATCAAGTCTGAAGCTAACAGAATTATGTCAATTTACAAATTTTATATATTGTTCAACAAGGTTGTATTACAAAAGAATCGTTCAACTATTTAAATGTTGAAACAGCAATTATTCCTATTATTTATGATATCCCAAAAATACATACGTGTCTAACTGATCCACCTCTTTGTCCCATAGTGTCTGCTAATGGGTGGGTTATAGAGCCCACCTCTAAGTATTTGGAAAGTCAGCTAAAACAAGTCATCGGACATCTACTACTACTATTATTATAGATAGTTCTGCTGACTTTCTACAACAATTACATGACTGGTTTAAGAGTAATAGTATAATCACTTGCTATCAGGTTACTCAATGTTGATTCATTATTTACCTGCATTTGTAATAACAAAGGTATTGAGATGGTTAACAGATCTGTTTCAAAACAACCAACATTGCAAAATATCAATATTGATCTTATATGTGAGATGTTGAAAATTTGAATTGAAAGTAACGTATTCCTTTTTCAAGTCCAATATTATAAACAAGCCATAGGTGTAGCAATGTGTACCCCAGTGACAAATACATATGCCAACATTGTCATGAACTCTTGGGAAATTGATGCTATATTATCTGAAACAAACAATTGTTTTTATAATAATGTGGTCTTCTACAACAGATTTGCTGACAATCTTATTTCTTATCTGGAATGGCCCATTATATAAACTGAATGACTTTATCACGTTTACATACTACCACACCCTTCTTGAAGTCCAAGAAAAACATACAATATAGGCAGATTTTCTGGATGTCACACTAAAAAAGGACATTAAGGGTAAAATAGATACAGCATTATTTAGGAAAAAGGTAAAAAACGTACATTTCTGGCTAGAGACAACATGCATCCTCGGTTTATATTTGAGAATATAGTTAAAAAATCAGATGGAAAGAGACTGTAGAATGAACACCCAAAAAGACACTATAGAGAAACAACTAAAACAAATAACAATATATTTTAGAAATAGGGAATACTATAAGCAGGCCATACAACATACTAAAAACAGCATACTACAAAATAGACATATTGTCTTTCAACCTATTCTCTTGACACTGGCAGAAAGAGATGAAAGTGATAAGGATGACTAAGGAATATACACGCTGTAGATATCTTTTAATTAACATATGATTGTAATACTACCAGTATTAGAAACATTGTTAAAAGTACTGGTCAGTAGTATCACAGGTTCCAGAATTAAAGGACATAAGTCAAAGAGATCCATACTTTGGTTGTAGGAGACATACTACATTAAGAATAAACTTTGTTATAAAGAACAAATAAAAGCAATGAACAAATACATTTTTCTTTAAACAGTGAAACACCTATACACAGAGAAAACATTTATACATCCAGTTTAGAACACAATTTTTAATTTACAAGCCTATGGTAATTGTAACACTAGGGACTTAATATATATATATGGCCAGATGTTCCAAATGTCCTGTCTTTTATATAGGAAAAAACAAAGATTTAAAGACAGGATCTGCAGCCATCTGTCAGATATAAGAAGGAAAATAATAATTATTTATGTAAACTCATATCTAACACTGTTAATACATACACCTTCACGTTTTTAATTATTTCTACAGTCCCAACATGTCTTAGAGGAGGGGATAAGAAGAATATCACTGAAAGGCAAGACAATAAATGGATTTTATGTTTTAGAGCCCGGTATCCTTCAGGACTTAATGATGTTTATATACAGACCTGAACTTAAAAGTTTACAAAACAAAATAAAATAATAATACGTGTAATTTTTTATACAAATTGTTTTTTTATCGTCTCATAAACATTTTTATTTTTTTCTCAAATATTTTATTAAATTTTTAAAAAGATATATTATTCCATTGCTATATAATATTTTCATATATTTATGCAGGTTAACAACAAATAACTTTATCAAACATAATAAAATTTTAAAAAAACTATTTACGCAGGTGTCTAGTTTTAGCAAGCATTATTTACATCTTTACAATCAAGATTCATCTCATGAATTATTAGTCTTTTTCTTTAGTATTTCAATCACTTTTTGCCATGAGATGTAATAAGATGTTATCATTTCTGTTATTCTAATGGTGTTTAGTTCCATTCATGATACATTCATATGATGCTTCTGTATTCTTTAAATGTTGGAGAAGTCTCACTTTTGCATTTTATTGTATAATTTTATGTGCAATGGCTAACAATGCTCATAGGAGTGGCATTTTTGTTCTTGGAGCACATTGAGGTTCGGGAGCATTAAATAAAATCAATGATTTAGACAACTGAAATTTATCATTAAAAACTGTATGGAAGAAATAATTTATTTTCTCCCAATATGTTTTAAGCAGTTGACAAATGTAGAACATATGTTGCCAATATGCTTTCAATTTTATTTTACACCTCCAGCGTCCAGTATCTTTTTAAACATTTGCTCCATTTTGTGTGGTGTTATATAACATCTATGAATAAATTTCCATGTGAATAGTTTCCATTATAAAGAAAGAGTTGTTTGTTTTGCAGAAGCAAGTATTAACTTTCTATCAGAGTCAGTAGGGAAACTGGTACTGATAGTTTTGTAATAGTACCAAATATTTTCTTTATGATATAATTTTTTTCTTATTTTATATATATTTGATAAGTGACCGTTTCCATAATCAGGTTGTGTTGTAAAAAAGATCATATATTCTATAAGTTTAGGCATATTTTGTTTAACTATCTGCCTTGTTTCTAATCTGCTTGTAATATATTGTCTTGTATCTTGAATTTATTAGCCACTAATTAATGTCTAGGTTGAATTTACTTGTTACTTGTTCTAATATTAGAACTTTTCCAGATTCTAACAGTTGGTGCAAGTAAAATACATTCATTTTTCTTAAGAGTTTTGATTATGTGTTTATCAAAAGTATTGATATTGTTCAATGTACATGTTATAATAATAATGACCAAGCTTTTATGTCTGTGTTTTTATTCAAAAGGTTTTTATATGCATTTAATATGTATGTTATGAACTGAGAATTTATATGCTTATGTTTATTTTCTGTTATGTACTCTCTCATCATCCAAAGAAAATTATTTGATACTATTTCTGTATATTGTGGTGCGAATGTAAGACCTGATTTTGACCATATTCTTTCATGTAATTGCTTCCACTTGGCTTTGTAAGATGTGTTTATCCATTTAAGATAGATGACAATGCATATATTACTATATCAGGAATACTAATTCTTCCTGTTTCTCAATCATTTAAATGATAATTAATATTCTATTGTAGGTTTATTAGGATACCATAAGAAATTTAGCATTAATCTATTGAACTGTTTTATATACGATTTAGAGGGGGGGGGGCTTGTATATAATTTAATAATTTTGGAAAAAAAATAATTATTTTTAATTATATAAAGTCTGTCTTCCACTGAAAAAAAAGAATTTATTCCATTTCTGTATGAGATTTTTAATTTGATTTAATATAGTGGTGTAATTTATTGAGATTGTTTTGTTTAGGTCATTTGCTATTGTAACCCCTAGATAATTCATTATTTTTATTATCAGCTCCTAAATATTTGGAAAATTCTTTGTCTAAAACTTTCTTACTAGAGTTTATAAGCAAAATCATTGATTGGTTTCATTAAATTTAAGGCCCAAGAGCCTCTGAAACTCTGCAAACAGTTGTACCTTCATTTCTAGACTATTATCTGGTTGTGTGCCGTTAATATTTTCATTCATCCTAATACTGCTCGTGAATGGTTCTATGACATTAGCAAACAATAAAGAAGACAAGGGGCATCCATGTTTTGTGCCGTTAGTGATTTTGATAGCGTTAGAAAAGCATGAACCTATCTTTATGTATGCGAAAGACTTTTCATAAAGAGATTTAATTAGTAGTGTACATTTTTGTGATAATCCATATTCTTCTGAAACCAGCCATAAATAACTCCAGTGAACTGGCTCAAAGTCATTATTTATATCTAGGGTTATCATAGGTTCATAGGTTCATACAAGGCTATCTGCCCTAGGGCATTTATAAGCCTAGCCAGAGTGTGTTTGGCTTTCGCCACCCATTTTAAATTAATTTTGCTATGCCCTTTTTTGAGGTTAGTATAATGTGCCTCGTCTAACAGTGACACAGACGTGATACCCAGGGTAAACCTACGATCTCCCATCCACTCATCAAGATTCCTCTTGAAGAGAGTCAATGAGGGACTCTGCCTAACCTGGACAGGGATTTTATTCCAGAGTGAAGGGAGCCTCTGGGTTATGAATCTGTCCCTCCAGCATGTCCTATTTATTTCAGTGCTGAGGTTCAAGTCTCTCGAGCGCGTAGCTCGATGGGATTTGGATTTTCTGAGGTGCAGCATGTCCATTAATTCTGGGTTGGACATGGCTTTATACGTCAGGCACATATCGCCTCTGAGCAGGCGGTATGCCACTGAGTAGAGCTGGAGTTTCTTTAACCGGGCAGCATATGGCATCTGTTTGAGCCCTTTGATCCTCTTGGTGAGGTACTTTTGGGGTCTTTCCAGTTGCTGCAAGTGTCTGATAAGGTACATCCCAAAAGGGGCATTGTACTCAATTATGAGCCTGATGAGGGATGACTAAAGAGGCATGATGACCTCCCCTGATCTAGATGTGAATCCTTTCATGATTAGGTGGGCTATATAAAATGTTTTTCTAACCACTTTGGCCACATGGTTTTCAAATGAGAGATTGCTATCAACTTGGGCCCCCAGGTCCCTAATTACTTCTTCCGTACTTAATGGATTACCACCTATGTGGTAATTTGTGGGCACTTTGTTTTTGCCAAAGGGGATGACTATACACTTTTTGGCATTTAGCTTGAGGCCATGGCTCTGGCACCAGTTGTCTGTTTCTATGAGGCCCTTTTGTAGGATGCTTGTGTCGGCTGGAGAGTCGATTATGGTGCCTAGTTTGCAGTCATCTGCGAACTTGGTCAGCCACAGTCCTTCCATGTTGGCCTGTACCTCCGAGAAATATATACCGAACAAGAGAGGTCCCAGGACTGAGCCTTGTGGGATGCCACTTGTAACTGGTTTGGAGTTTAACATGGCTCCAGCAATTCTAACCATGTGGGTTCTGTCCTTGAGCCAGTTTGCAACCCATCTAGTGACATAGTGGTTTATATTTAAGCTGGTGAGCTTATCTATAATGCCCAAGTGGGGTATTGTGTCGAAGGCTTTTGCGAGGTCCAGGTAGGATGTGTGGACCACCTTCCCCTCATCAATGGCCTTGGTGACTGTTTCAAAGAAATCAACCAGGTTTAAGAGGCAGGATCTGCCCTTAACAAAGCCGAACTGGGTAGGATCCAGTGTCTGTAGGTCCCCAATATCTTTTTTTATGAGGTCCATGATGATTCTTTCCATAGCTTTGCAGAACAAGCTAGTCAGGCTTATGGGGCAATAGTTTCCAGTATCCGTTGAGGCACCACCTTTGTGGAGAGGGACCACTGTTGCTGTACGCCACTCTTTGGATACATATCCTGTAGTAAGGCTGAGATTGAACAGTAGTTTTATGTTTGGGTTTAGCTCTTCTTGGAGTTCATGTAGGACGCAGCCCAGGACACCGTCTGGTCCCATTGATGCTGTGTTTTTTGCTTTGGAGAGGGCGGCTCTTACCTGAGCATCTGAAATGTCAGGGGGGCAGCACTCTGCTGGGATAGATATTTGCCCTTTTGGTGGGGGGTGGGGGGGGAAGCTTGCGCTGAACCTGTCAGCTAGGATGTTGGCAATGTCTGTGGGTTCTGTGTATTTTTTGTCATTTTGGACTAATTCTGAGCATATCTGGGAATTCCCAACCAGGTTCCTAACATAACTAAAGAAAGCCTTGTGATTATCCTTAGTGTCCTGTGCAATTTTTCTCTTGAAGCTGGCCTTAGACGATATGAGTGCCCATAGTTTTTTGCTAATACTAATCAGAGATGCCTTCCCTTTTTGGGATTTTGCTCTATCATGTAGTAGCTTCCTCCTTCTATTGTATAGTTTGTTTATGGCTGGGGTCCACCAGACAGGATGCCTGCCTTTGGAGGATTGGGTCTTGGTTTTATTTGGGATTGCATAATCCATGCATTCCTGAAGGTGTTCATAGAATGCGTTTATAAAGGATTATGCGGTCTGGGCCATATTTTCCAGAGGCCCGGGGGCTTTGAAGGATTCCACCTCGGTTTTGAGGAGAGTGAAATTTGCTTTCGAGAAGTTTTTCACTGTGGTTTTCTAGGCAGGGGGTGGGGTCGGGATGTGAATATCCAGTGAGATTAGTTTATGGTCTGATCTTACCAGTGAGGGATACACTTTTGGTCTGGAGCATAGAGCTCCCATGTTGGTGATGATCAGGTCCAGTATGTTTTCCCCTCTTGTGGGAGTGGTAACAAGTTGTTCCATAGCATTTGAGTTTATAAATTCTAGGAACCTTTGGGCTAGGGTGTTGGAGCTAGAGTAATGCTCCCAGTCTATGTTTGGGTAGTTGAAGTCGCCCAATATAATGGTGTTTGGAGAGACCTTCATATTTTTCAGTGTTCTCAGGAAGGCCGAGTGGGGTTCCTGGGTTTGGAAGGGTGGTCTGTAGCAGGCTATAAACTGGAAGGCAGTTTTACCCACTGTTAGTTGCACATGGATAGTCTCTGATGCTTCATGCTGTGCCACCAACCTGGAGGTGTGGGTGTCTTTGACGAATATTGATACTCCCCCTCCTTTTGTGGTTCGGTCCAAGTTTTGGGGCCGAAAAGCATGGTATGAGGTGTAACCTGGTAGTGCTGGGGTGCTCTCTGGAGCCTTGAACCAGGTTTCTGTTACTGCACAGGTATCGATGTTCTCCATGCTAAGGAGAGTTTCGAGTGCGTGCATCTTGGGGTTTAGACTTCTGGCTTTGAGTAGCATTACTCTTAGTTTCTTATCCCTTGTGATACCTATGGAGGTGGGTTTGTCTTTTGAGCCTTGCCTAAAAAAGGCACTATGGGGGTTGCAAGAACCTTTGCCAATATCCAAAAGCCCAGGGATGACAGGTGCAAGCCATCCCTAGTGAAGCATCTTGGCTTGTCGAGCATGTCATCCCAGGCTGACAGGCATTGGATCCCCTTCGAATGGCACCAATACTTAAGCCAATTGTTGAAATTGATCATTTTGTCTTCATATTGTGGCATCATTCTTGGTGAGGGTAAGATGCTACTCAAAGTCAGGGCCATACCAACCTGGGCTACATGCTCAGAGAGCTCCTCTATGTCTCTTTTCATGTAGTCCAGGGAGGTACATCTCAGGTCATTCACACCAGCATGGACAATAACTGAGTCATATTTGTACTTGCCTTGGAGTGACCTGAGTGCTTGTGTTATGTGGCGGATCCTAGCGCCCGACAGGCAGCTCACTGTGACCTTCTCCTTGTTCCGCCTGGTGAGCGGGACATCAGTGTGCCTGACGATAGAGTCACCTATTACAAGTGTATTAGGTGTGTTGTTTAGCCTTAAGGGCTGTGACTGTTCGGCACACTGGCTTTGTGAGCTATGTGTTGCACGTGTTTTGTTTTGGGGTAGCGGTTGCTTGGGTGTCTGCTTTGGAGGTCTCTGCTGCTTAGGCAGATTTTTGTTTAGAGCCTTCGAGTATGTTTTTGTGTGTTTATGTGTTTGGTTTGCTGTCATGGTAGGTCTGTGTGAGACTGGAATTGTAGTGAGTGTGGTTTCTTTCTCCTCCTGACTGGTTATGCCAGTACTGAGTTGAGAGAGCTTAGCCTCCAGTTTGGCTATATGGTTGCATCTCTCACATGTGTTGGAATTTGTTGGGAGGAGGAGTGGGTTGTCTGTGTACATGAGGCAGTTGTAACATTGCCTCAAGATTCCCAGATTCACCAGCTGGACCGGAGAGGAGATTGACAACTGACCTTTGGACATGCTAGAATAGTATTAGGAATTCCTTTATAATTGAAAAAAAGGGCCAATGGGGAACAAGGTACTCAAGGGAAGTTTGTGAGGGTGTAGTGTTTTTAATTTTTTAGTGCTGACTTATATAATTGTTTTAGTGAGCAAGTGCCAGGCTTTAGAGTAGGAATAGGGTGTTTATTATGAGAACTAGATCAGTTCTAAGGGAAAAAGTGAAGAGCAGACTTTGTGGAGCCGACAATGGTTTAAACCCAATTAAGCGGAGCTGCCCAATGCTGTGCTATGTGCAAAATCGCGCAAAGCCACGCCAAAGCGGGTTTTATACAGGGGGACTTGAAAGAGCTAGAAATTGGCCCAAAACAGCCAGTAGACTACCAGATTCTTGTGCTGGGAACACTCCTCCAGGGATAGATAGGCTGCTTTAAGCTCCCCACTGCCACTGGTGAACAAAGAAGCCTCCCTTTATCCAAGAAATGAAATGGGCAACACAGGAACTTTCCAAAAGTCCAGAATACAGCAAAGCCTGTATTTGGACTACTCTAGGTCAGGAAAGATGGGAAACAAGGATCATTGTTTTTGTTTTTTTTTCTTTTTTGCAACAAACAGCAGGAAAATGCAATAAATATGTAACACAGGCTAGCACACTTGAGTGTGTAGCCTCAACAGGTAAATGCAACAAACAGGACAAACTTTAAAAGTGTGCAGGACCAAACAACGATAATTTTTTTTCTTTTTTGCAACAAACATCAGGAAAATGCAATAAATATGTAACACAGGCTAGCGCACTTGAGTGTGTAGCCTCAACAGGTAAATGTAACAAACAGGACAAACTTTAAATTACAAGCACAAAAGCGCACTAAAGCTGGCTTTAAAGCAGGGGGTTAGAAAGAGAGAGGAAATGACCCAAAACGGCCAATAAGCTACAAGTCACTGGGCTGGAACCGCTCCTCAAGGGACATATAGGCTGCTCAGAGCTCCCCACTCTCACTGGTGAACAAAGAAGCTTCCTCCTATCCAAATAAGGATATGGGCAACACAGGAACTATGACACAGCCCAGAGATCAGCAATATCTGAAGACTGGACTATTCTAGTTCAGTAAAGGCGGGAAACAAGGATATATATTTTTTTCTTTTTTTCTTTTTACAAAGTAGCAGAAATTAGGTACAGAAACACAGTAAATGCTTTAATTCGGTTAGCACACTTGAGTGTGTAGCCTACCAGTTAAACTAAGCAAAAACAAACTTTAAAAGTGCAAAAAACTCAGAAATACAGGCAGGAATGCAATAAAACAACTTTGCAGAGCTTATTTAGTTAAAGAAACAGAGAAGTCTATATATACAGAAAATCAGCTAAAACACACAAACACTTCAGATGCAGTGCAACCTAGAGCACTTGAGTTGTAGCAATATTAAGGAAATTACAGTTATAGTAAATGCTCTGAAATATACTCTATATTTCCAAAATGTTTGAGAAGCACAGTCAGAACACAAGGAGATTCAGGCAAAAAAAAAAAAATTTTTTGAAAGGGAAAAAGGAGAAACAGAAGGCCTTATCCAATGTTCTCTCTGTATTAGGTAGAATGAGCTAATGACACTAGACTGGGAGGAGTGTCAAAGATCAGATTTACAGTAGGGGCGGGCAACTGCAAAGCCACCAAGTATAACAGCAAGACACCAATTGGGAGGTGGGGGGGGGCAAAAACAATAGCCTACAGACAGTAAGCACTAGAGAAAGCCACAAATGAAAGTTTTTAAACAGATAAAGATTTGTAAAGATACAGAATGCTTTTAACTGCAAAAAAATCAGTTACTTGTGCAGATTAGTTAATAGCAATAAAATACACTCAAAGACTAAAAAGCAGGCAATAAAAGTGCTATATATTAATTGTTAGAAACAATAATCTGTATAAATAATTAAAAAAAAAACAGGATACTTATATATCTCAGCTAACAGTTGTGGTCAGCAGCTCTTATCCACTCTGCTCAGTGTGTATAGACAGAAACCCTATCAAAGTTAGGGCTTAAATACCAGAAGAACAACTTTTTTTTTTTTTTTTTTTTTTTACAAAAACACAAAAGAACCAGCCTTCACTAGCCAGCAGACAATTAACACAATCTAGCCAAGTTAAAGAAAGGCTTCAGCTAAAAACAATAGCCTACAGACAGTAAGCACTAGGGAAAGCCACAAATGAAAGTTTTTAAACAGATAAAGATTTGTAAAGATACAGAATGCTTTAAACTGCAAACAAATCAGTTACTTGTGCAGATTAGTTAATAGCAATAAAATACACTCAAAGACCAAAAAGCAGGCAATAAAAGCGCTATATATTAATTGTTAGAAACAATTATCTGTATAAATAATCGAAAAAAAAACAAGATACTTATATATCTCAGCTAACAGTTGTGGTCAGCAACTCTCATCCACTCTGCTCAGTGTGTATAGGTCCATAGTCATATTATTCTTTGTAAGGTTAATACAATCAATTAAAGTTAAGATTCTCTTTATATTACTTTGTGTTTCTGCAATCTATAAAGTCAGTTTGATAATAGTAATGGAAGTAACTTTTTATTTCTGGCTGCATGTATTGGCATGAACATCTTGCAATCTACATTCAATAAGGATATGTAGTCTGTATGCTGAACATTTACTTGTATTTTTATCTGGTTTCAGAACTGGTGTTATCACTGTGTATTTCCATGAAGGAAGAATGTTCTTGTCATCTTTTATAAAGAGAACACTATTAATAGTATTGTTAGTGCAGCATTAGTAATTTGAACATTTCTGGTATTATATTATCTATACCCGGAACTTTATTAAACTTTAATTTATTAATTTCGGATTTAAGTTCAGTCATTGTGATTTGTTTATGTATTATCTTTATATGATCATCTAATAATTTTGTTTTGATATGTTTCCTAAAGAAGGCTTTCAATATGTTTTGTGGTTCTATTTTTTCACTTTGCACATTTAGTTTATGAAAATATTATTTAAAGTCTTTTAGTATCTCCGCTAAGTCTGATACTTTCTTCTTAGGGTCTGGAATATACATTTCCTTTATTTGATTTGCTTTTATTTTTTTTTTTAGTTCTATTTGCTATTCTTTTTTGATTTCAAGAGTTCATTGAATAGGTAGCTTAATTTTCTCTAGATTGATCATTTTCTCATGGTGTAGTGTCTCTAGGTATTTTTATTCATTTCATCGAGATCACTTGTTAAGTATTTTTTCCCTTTTTGAATATCCATTTATAACTTATCAATTTTTGTCTGTAAGTCCAATAAGTCTTTGGTCTATTGCTTTTTCTTATTATTAAACAATGCTAAAACTTTACCATATAGCACATCTCATTACAAAAGGTTTCTCATCCAGAAAGAAAGATGTCATAATCCCTCTCTACTCGTCCCTCATTACACCTATTATAGAATACAATGCCCAATTTTGTATGTACCTCACTAGACACCTGCAACAACTGGAAAGGCCAGAAAAATACCCCACTAAGAGGATCTTAGGCCTTAGACACATGTCCTATATGGACAGACTAAAACAATTCCAGCTATACTTTGTCTCTTATCGCCTACTTAGAGACGATCTCTGCTTGACCTACAAAGCCATGTCTGACCCATACCTGGTGGATATGCTACACCTAAAGAATAGCCGGCTTTAGGCACCAGCGAACCCTGGGGTCGCTGAGAGCCCCCAACCACTGCAAGTTATCTTATCTTGCTATTTTGTAACATGTCTGTGAAAAAACAAAAGCTAGTACAGGAATATTGCATAATTAATAAACCAGGTGGGTAATAAGTCTTATTTATATCTCCTTTAGAATTCAAAGATATTGCAGGTTATAGTAACAGTGTTTTATCAAGCAACAGCTTTCACAATTCCATTAAATATTTTACCACTGACATAGTGCCCTTGGCTTAGTTACACCATGCTGGTGGACATTCTCTCCACTAACACTAACATATCCAGCTTTAGGTACCTGCAATACCCACAGCTGCAAGGGCCCTCCTAATCATCCTTGACTGTGTGGGAGCCCCACAAAAGCTGTGGCTGACTGGGGAAAAATGTATTAATTTCCCAATTAGGTTGTTTAACCTGAACAGGGCTGTGATATGACTCTGTTATAATAAAGATGGTAATGAATATAGGCAAGGTAAGCACTAGAGAGATCATCAGCCCATAAGAACAGATGATGATTCTGATCTTCAGGGATGGTTTTCCTGTACAGGAAGTTTTATAAAGAATGGCAGAAGAGCAGATACTATAACTCCCAACTTCTTTGATGAAGAGTTCAGCGCAATACCAGTAATACCAGAATAAAGACTCAAAATCAGGAACAAGTTTTAAATATTACTCTAATTCAATTAAAAAGTTAATAGAATAATACATTTTGCATCAACATACATTTTGTTTGCACAATAAGTATAAAACTGACCCCTAAAGAGCCCATCTCTATACCGGAAGAATGCAAATGTCCTGTAATCACGGCTGCACAGGTAAAAACCACACTCTCCAAACCCAAGAACACAACATCCATGGGACCAGACAACATCCCAGGCTGCATTCTACATGAGCTACAGAACGAACTGGCACCCCACCTAAGTACCATGTTCAATCATAGCTTCACCTCAGGCTTTGTGCCTGCTGAATGGCACACAGCAACAGTTATCCACAAGGGGGGAGCCACCACGGACCTCGGGAACTATCGCCCCATTAGCCTGATGAGCCTGGTCTGCAACGCCATGGAATGTATCATCATGGAACTTATAAACAAAGACATTGGTAATCTCCAAACTCTGGACCCCAACCAGTTCGGGTTTGTAAATGGCAGATCATGTCTCCTAAACCTGATAGACTTCTTTGAAGTAGTCACCAAAGCCGTAGACAAGGGTAGGGTGGTTCACGCAGCTTATCTAGATCTTGCCAAGGCTTTTGACACCATCTCCCACTCTGGAATTATAGATAAACTCACTAAACTAGGTATAAATCCCTATGTCACAAGATGGGTTGCCAACTGGCTCACTGATAGAACTCACACTGTGAAAGTAGCAGACTCCAAATCCAACTTCAGACCTGTGACAAGTGGAGTACCACACGGTTCAGTCCTGGGTCCTCTCCTGTTTGCTATCTACTTCTCTGAAGTACAGGCTAACACAGAAGGTCTTTGGCTAACAAAGTTTGCAGATGACTGCAAACTAGGAGCCATAATCCAAATACCTAACGATGTGGACATCCTACAAAAGGGCCTCACTGAGACAGATGCCTGGTGTCAAAGCCATGGCCTCAAGCTCAATGCCAAAAAGTGCATTGTCATTCCATTTGGTGAAAACTCTGTACCCATGAACTACAACATAGGCGGTAGTATACTTAACACCGAAAGTGTGATGAGACCTTGGATCACAGGTGGACAGTAGTCTCTCCTTTGATAATCACATCGCCACAGTAGTCAGGAAATCCTTCTACATGGCACACCTCATCACAAAAGGTTTATCATCCAGAAAAAAAGAGGTCATTGTTCCCCCCTACTCATCACTCATTAGACCCATTATAGAGTACAACACCCCTTTTGGTATGTACCTCAAAAGACATCTACAACAACTGGAAAGGCCGCAAAAATACCTCTCAAAGAGGATTACTGGTCTCAAACAGATGCCCTACGCAGACCGTCTCAAAAATCCCCAGCTTTACTCCATTGCATATTGCCTACTCAGAGGTGACCTCTGCGTAACATACAAAGCTATGTCAAACCCAGAGCTGTTGGACATGCTCCACTTAAAGAAATCCCAGTCACTCCGAGCTACATGCTCTAGGGACCTAAACCTTGTCACCACAATAAACAGAACATGCCAGAGGGATAGATTCCTGTCCCAGAGACTTCCCATACTCTGGAATAAACTACCTATCTATATCAAAGAAAGCTCCTCATTACCACTCTTCAAAAAGAATCTTGATGATTGGATGGGAAATAGGAAATTCACCCTGGGGATCACCTCTGTGGCTCTGTTTGACAGTGGCACAGGAAAATAATTTTCTTGTGTGGCAAAAGCCAGGGTACCTTTTTGGCTGGGCTTGTATAGGCCCCAGGGCCAATAGCCTAGTACCTACCTATGAACCTATGTCTGGATTTATTGACTGACTGTAGTCCTGAATGATTCACAAGCAAATCAAACTTTTTATGAAGGACAGAATAAAAGTATGAGCAAAATCAGGGAAGGTGTGTGAAGTCAGGGACAGTGACAGGTTTGCATTACTCCTCATTGAGGTAAATAAAAGTGCCTTACACCTGCCACTGTTTGTTAACTGCTAAACAGCAGTCACTGATCTGGTGTGCCAGTACCAGTAGTACAAAAGTAGTATTGCTACGGCTTATACTTGTTGTGTGTGTGTGTGTGTGTGTGTGTGTGTGTGTGTGTGTGTGTGTGTGTGTGTGTGTGTGTGTGTGTGTGTGTGTGTGTGTGGGATTGTCTGGTTATTACATCTCGTCAATCCAAACTGTCAAAGGCATCTACTTGTATGCATTCCTGAAGTATGGTCATCATTTTTTTTACTTTTCTCATAGAGCTCAGAGGTGTAGAAAGAAGGTTACTATGGCTTGTGTAGGGGCAGGGTACTGTCTAGGAACAACAAAGCAGAATATATCACTGCAGTTATTTTTTGTTTCACTTTCTTCACAAATCACACTTCAGGAATGCATACAAGTAGCTGCCTGTGACAGTTTGGGTTGAGGAGTGAGGAGGCACACTATGTATATGTATGTCTGCAGTCACTTGAAATACATGACTGTAGCAGTTTGAGCCCCTGCTTCCATCCCAGCCTAACACCAGAGCAATGCTTAGGCATTTTTTTTTTATTTTTTGGGGGGGGGGGGGATAGGGAGGCAGGTAGTTCCCCATATAGGACTTATGTATCCAAACAACTAGTTTGTTAGTTTATTGTTGCTATAATTTTGTCATCTTTGAACATTAAGTCTTGGGTACAACTTATGTTTTTCTTGAAAGAAAAAAATAAGACTGAAATTCTTTTCTTACTCATGTTTTTTTATTTAGGTTACCACTGGTTTAAACAGCTGAGAAAATGCTCTAAAATATATCCCAGAACAACTATGACCCGATGGCTTCTTGGGCCCTGGCTTACTTGAGTTATTTCTTAAATGGTTATTACTGTGCTGAGTTGGTCAGGAAAGATGCGTTGAAAGGATGCAAGGAAAATTAAAGTTGTACAGCAACACAATTTCTTTCCTCAATCATAATTTCTGTTCAACTCATCATTGGTTGAAAAGATTGTGTAAAAAGAAAAAAAAATCTTTAAAATGCACTTCAGAGTATATAGGGAGTTATGGCTTCTTGAAAAAGCTGAAGAGTAAAGCAGAATGAGAGAAAATGAAGAAATAATTAGTGTGCATAGTATGGGGAGCCCAAGATTAGGGGAAATCAGGGGAAGGTATGTGTGTATATGGGAGGGTGCTGAAACAGTAGGTCTAGGGTACTATTTCACCTAAATCCAGACCTGTATATAAAGTTGATGCAATGTATCATTGCTGCAACTAAATGCCAGTAACTGTGAATATCCCATAGTGAGATGGTCTAACATAGTGTGGTACATAGGCCTGTTGTAATATAAGAGTATTGTAGCTACAGATCAGTATGTATGCAATATTCCTAAAATGTGGTGGCAATGAGAAGGTGATACGTAGACTTGAAGTGCCCAGGGGGCCCCCAACTTGACATCTGCTGGGGGCCCCCAAAATGCTAACACCGGCCCTGCCTAAAGAAATTCCAATCCCTCCATGCCACACGCTCCAGGGAACTAAACCTCATTACCACAATAAACAGAACATGCTGGAGGGACAGGTTCCTAACCCAGAGACTTCCCATACTCTGGAACAAACTTCCCATTCACGTGAAGCAGAGCACCTCACTGACCCTCTTTAAGAGAAATCTTGACGAGTGGATGGGCAATAGGAAGTTCACCACAGGGATCACTTCAGTGGTCTTACTTGGCAGGGGCACTTGGAACTAACTTTGGGTGACATGATGCCAGGGAATCTTCTTGGGCAAGGCTTATATAAGCTCCTGGGTCTTTAGCCTAGTACACACCTATGAACCTATATAAGTATGACTTCAGTGAGTCCCATGCATAAATGTCAGATACATCTTCAGTGAGATTAATCTCTAAAAAGTTCTGTATCTCTTTAACATAAAATTCCTTAAAATATTTTAGATTCATTATGTATGATGGTATTCTGATTATATTTATTCTTTGTTTTGTATTCAGATCTAAGTCAAAAGTAATTGCATTATGGTCTGACAATGGACATGTGGTTACTTTGACTTTATCCAGTTTTACAGTTAGATCTCTTGATATGCATACTCTGTCTAATCTTGATTGTGTACCATGTCTGTGGGAATAGTGTATGAAAAATAATGAATTTGGATTAGCATAGTTTTAATGTCTACAATGTTAAAGGTGTCAGTGAAATCAGATAGTACCTCTGACATTGTCATTTTCTTACGTGTGTTTTATGTATTCAGTGTCACAATCATTCCTTACACAGTTAAAGTATTCTGCTATTAGTACATTTCCTTTGGAGTGATAAATACTGTGTTCAAAGTGTGGCTTTGCTACTTTGACACCTAGTCCAGGTATCCAATATGGTGGTGGTGCTGTGGTAGCATTGTCACCTCACAGTAAGATGTTGTCCTGTTCAATTCCCAGCTAGAGCGTCTTCTGTGTGGAGACATGCGTGAATGGGCGTACTTTTGTTGAAGGTTGTGCATCAGGGCTGGCAACTCGGCATGTATAAATCTACTGCCAATCATTAGCAGACTGGAGTTCCGCTGTGGCAACCCCTAACCGGGAAAAGCCGAAAGACACAACAACAAGTGTATATACCTTCCCGTTTAATTATATCATCACTAGACAAAACATCCCCGATCTACCATATGTACTTATAATAATTCCCACTAAGGTTGTGAGCTAAAACACATTGCTACCTGCTGTAAAGATGGACATTTTGCAGATTTAATCCCTTGGGAAGCTTGGAAGCCCCTCACAAACATGTGAATACCTTAAAAGAAACCAAACAGCTCAGAAATGATGGGAAGTCGAGAAACAAGCAAAAAAAAACTGTTTAAATGCATCACAAGCATTTTGAAACATTGTCTCTGTATACATAAAAGGAGTTTACTGTAAAGAAAATGATTTTTAAGTTTGTTATATATCTAATTAAAAGCTTCCTTTTGCACATTAAATATATTTCATTAAAGAACAATTACAGGATTATGTTATTAAATGCTCAACTTCTCTTGTCTTTTTTCTCCCTATTTATTGTCCCTGCTATGCATGAACAACAATACAGCATTTAAAATATTTTAAATTGACTGTTTCGATCCACTAGAACAGTACCTTACTGTACTGTGGTGGTTTCACTTTCAAAAAACGTTTGTGCCACCCTGGAAAAGTCTCCAATTCATTGAGGTCATCAAGGCCACTGAATACAGGTAGGTTTCTGGCCAATTCCCTCCCCAAACTGACATCACCATGACCATCCTAAAAAACAACCCTGGTCCTTCTCCTACCCATACAGAAAGTAAAGGCTAGAACAAGGAAACAGTGCATGAGTCAAGTCTCCTGCTGTGAGCTGTGAATCACAGCAGGTAACAGCTCAAATTACTCTTAGCACTTTGACAGCTAGGAAAGTTAGATGTGAAGGGGATGGGAGATGAGTCAATATAATACAATTCAGGCTTCACAAAGACATTTCAGTTTAGCCATTCTAAAAAGAAGCAGCAGTAAAAAGCATGTTGAAAGTCTGTTCTATGGCATTTGGACTGTTTGTGTTTTAAGTAGTCATTGAACAGCATGAAATGTTACTTAAAACTGACTGAAAGACAGCAGTGTATGCATGTAAAATCTATGCAGTGACAGGAGCTTTAGGGAGAAAGAAGCCTATGTGATGTAACTTTTTTACAGATGAGCACTACATTGTGGGATACCTAGAAGCAGACTAAACAATCATACTTACTTCAAGATGCCAGACCCCATGTGGTCAGACTCAGAAGTTATGTATAAAAATATTTAAAAACCTGGAATAGTCCCCTGTTAATGATAAAATGTAGGAAACATCAACTCATGATGAAATAAACATGTTTTTTGAGTCTGTGGGTATGGTTCTCCTTTATTCAAAACAGTTCAAATCATGGAACAGCCACACTAAAATATTAGTAAAACAAGCTCGCAACACATCATCTTTCTATCCTTTAAAAAAACACACACACAAACATCTTTTCAAGATTCCTATGCTAAATCAATATACCTTTAGGTCTACACACCAATATTATGTTAAGGCGAGTGCAGTGTGATATGTCTTATAAACAAAGCTTCATTATTTTTTGTGAATTCTTTTCTTTTTTGTGAATTAAATAAAGCTTAATATCTGAACAGAATTTATATAATTATAATGAATGTATTGTAATGTTTTTGCAAGTTATGTAAAACTGTTGCTAGCATTTTTCAAGCTTTATCAGAGTCAATTCAGTGAGAACAACAGAGTAGTAATAAGAATAAAAGGCGTTTTCCTCATTTCCTTTTGGAATTGTATTCCTTTGAATGAAAGGCTTCAGTTTGTTATTAATTTAAAGTAGTCTTATAGGTTAATTTATAAAACTTTATGTATGTTGTGAGAGTGATTAAAAAAGAGGAGAATAAATACATAAAGACTAAGGCTGGGATTCAATAAAGCCAAATCACCATGTCAGAATAGTGTAACAGCTTCTGCACGGAATATGGCTGCAGAGCGATCGAGTAAACAAGGCTGGGGGCGTGCACGAGCCTGCCAGCACTATTCTGACATGGACACCACTGAATAATGCTAATTACCTCATTTGCTGGTGAAAACCATGCAAATGAGGTGAATTATCACTTCAGTAAGCAGGCAGGCATCTGTGTCAGAGCAGTGTCCATTGCAGAAATTTACTCGGTTACTAACCATGTACATTTCTGCAAAATTCAAAATGGGGGGCATGACAGCTCAAAGTAAAACATGTATTATGACTATTAGGAATGCCAATGGCCAAATATATGGTAATTGGCATGGAAAACAATTGCAAAACTATGAAAATTTTAATTTATTTATTTTTTTACCAATTTCGTCCTTTTAAGCATAGCTCAGTGGCATGCAAAAGAGATCATGCAGAAAATAAGAAAAAATAATGTAAACAGACAATTTTATGGGAAATATGAATTTTGCCATTATAGTGGATAGCATCCAGAACCAAAACAATAACAGGTAACAGTAGTAGCTAAGGTGTAACAAGGGACTAAGGCAGTGAGGTATGCATATTAGCTAAATTTATTGAATAGCAAAATGGGAGACTGTGTCTGCCTGACCTAACCATGTAGGAGCTATAATGCTGTAGTGTAAGCAGGAGAAGCAGCTGACATGAAAAATGAAAAGGGGGTGTGTCATGCTTGGTGTAAGCACATTGGAGCTCCGCTGCCTCTATTTGTGCTCAGCTAAGCACAGCTAAGCAAGGGGGTGTGTCTGAGCTAGTTCAAGAAATGCAGAGCATGTTCATCTGCCTGGGAGGGTCCTTTCTACTCAACACTGTTTACTATAGCTGCAGGGGTTTGAGTGGCACAGTGCGGGGCTTAAACACAATGGAAATAAAAAAAAAAAAAACAACAACAGTAACCAGCAAAAGTGTTTACATTTGAGCAGCGTGTTTGTGCAGCACGGCACGGGCCTTAGAAGGGGCGGAAATGGGAATAAAAAAAGAAAAAATGGGAAATAGCAGAATAAAGGCACTCAAATACAAATAATATAGCTGGCAGGTGGAATGTATCATTGTCAGCTAATCACACAGGCAGCACCGCACGCCAGTATAAACTATGCAAACACCTTTCAGTCTGTTTTTTCCCCACAAACTCTGCAGAATTGGTGTACACACTTGGGGGAATTTTAACTGACAAAATGTTACGGGCTGCTGTCACTTTGATACATCAGTATGTGTTAGAGGCTAAGGTGGTGAGTAGAATAATGCTGACAACCACCCCAGACTGAGGAGGAAGAGAAGAGTGTTCAGACACAGGGTAACCTACCAGGGGCTACATGAGCTGGAGATAATAGACCACTACAGGGTGGACAGGGACATACTTCATCAACTCAGCCAGCTGTGCCAGGCCACACCTCAGATCCAGAGCCAACAGAGGGGAACCCATCCCAGTGGATACCAAGGCATGTGTAGCCTTAACAATACTAGCTACGGCTATCTTCCAAAGACCTACTGGGGACATCATGGGGGTCTCACATGCATCTGCATCCGGGATCCTCTACCAGTTCCTGGATGCCATGTGAACACATGCTGGTGAGTACATGTATTTTCCAGCACCCATGAGGAGAGGACCAGCAATATACTTCTCTTCCACCATGTGGCAGACTACCCAGAGGTACTAGGTGCCATACACTGCATGCACATCTACAACAAGGCACCACCCAGTGACTAGGGTAGAGTCCATGTCAACCGCAAGGGCTATCACTCCATCAACTGCCAGGTTGTGTGCAATGCCAAGGACATTATCATGAATGTATGTGCTGGCAGCCCTGGTGGTTATCATGACTCCCATATCTGGCATGCCTCACAGCTCTACCATGCATTTGACAGGCGGGACATCCCGTATGGCCATCTGGTGGGGGATGCTGGCTATGCACTGGAGCCATGGATGATGACACCCATCAGAAATGCACACACACACACACACACACACACACACACACACACACACACACACACACACACACACACACACACACTGAAGAATGCCATAATGAGGCACACACACAAACCAGGAACATTATAAAATGTGTGTTTGGGATGCTCAAGTCACAGTTCTGCTGCCTTGACATATCTGGTGGAGCCCTGCAGTACTCTCCAGCCACATGTGCACATGTTCATAGTATGTGCCATGCTACACAATATGATCTTGCAGAAACAGCTCTAGCAGGAACATTACAGAGAAGGCCCACTCAGCCCCCACCATTGCCAAAGCCCCCACAGGCACAGGTGACTCAGAGGAAGAACCCCCTGAGCCTGTTCCTGTAGGCAGACGGAGGTGATCCCAGCATGCCCAGACCTTGGCAAAGAGGCAATGCATAGCAGACATACTGACACTGTAGGGATCCAGGGACTGACACATCTCTCTGACTCACACACAGCAAAATGGATGCCACACACATCACACTACCTGTATCTTACCATGTATAGGCTGTGTACTGCATGCATCCAACAGAGCCAGCCCTCAAGCACCATCCTCACAAATGCTGCAGGCACAAGGTAAGTCAGTCTTCTTAACAATAAATGAATGGAATAATATGTTGTGGTAGCATAGCTGTGGTATCGCTGCATGCATGCAAGGGAATGGGGTGGCCTACCAGGATAGCAGCAGACAACTGACAGCTATGTGGGACAACAAAAAATGTCTGCTCAATACTGGCTTCCCCAGAGAATGTAGTAGTCCCCTTGGTGACAAATTTCACTGCAGTGTATGTGGGGGGGGGGGGGGTAACAAACTGGAGGGGTCATAGGTCACATGCATGGATTCAATGTGGTGGTCCCATATTCACCCCTCAGCCTCACCCAGAAAGTCAGCCATAGAAAACCATAAAGAAATGTCTGGCAAAGGCCCACAAATTGAGACAATGATGGAATACCCCCCCTACAGACTTACACAGTGATATCACAGCAGGTCTTGCAGTTGCAGTGAGGCTCTGAAAGGTAAGACGTCTGAAACCCAAATGTCTGCCTTTACAATCTAACCTGTGGTCTATAGTGATATGCCTGCATTCTCCAAGACAGTCACCGTGCTATGCTAAATGGAACCAAAATGCAAAGGAACATCAGCACATTCTGTGCAAATGTGGACAGCTGACAGGTGTACCCCCCATCCATGTTCCCATAGAAATGCAGTAACAGTAATGTTTTTAGGGTATAAGCAGCAGAACACACATTCCCAGGGCTGCCCCAATCAACTTGATAACTTGTTGCATGTCCACAATATGCAGGGGTCAATGAGCTATGTATATGTGTGGTCAATACTGTCAGGATGTGGCCTGCACTTACTCCTAGCTGTCGTGTCTTAGTGGCCTAGGTACAGTACTGTGGTTGAGTGAGTCCATGTTCCAAGAACTGCAGTGCCAGCTATTCTGCATGTCAAATACAGCTATGGTAGGAGTTGTACACACTGTCCAGATGTCAATATCTGTTACTGCAGGAAAGCTGGACAGGTCAGGGACAGGGGGCCACACATATGGACAGTACACAGCTCAGAGTAACCTACACAGTGCCTAACATACCCCTCAATTGTACAGACATTTTGCAGAAGGTCCAGAGGTTTGCATCATATTTATGGTCTCTTTATCATGAAATTGTGGTTGTCTAGCAAGTCATTGGCAAAGCACAAAAGACTAAAGTCAGAAAATAATAACAGATTGCAGTTAAAGAGTCCATACCCTTTAGGAAAATGGATGCTAATGCAAAATTTGTTATTATTGTATCTACTTTCTAGATTAGTAAGGCCAGTAGTTACCAATGGTCCCTTTATGTAGGCCTTTGTCCTCAAATTACTTATGGCTTTGTCCAGATGTCTGGCTCTAAATAGCCGGGAGGTATGGTGCCTAGTAGGACAGCAGGTACCTGAAGGTCAGTGTACTGCCAGGTCATAAAAGGCTTCCAACTTACTGTGCCAGCACTGACAACATGTCACTGGCCAACATCCATACCCCTGGAATGACAGGTTGTCACTGAAGGAGCACAAGTATGCCTTGTAGATCTGTTCTGCTTGTCCTAACATTGCATTTGCCTGCCAAATATTTGCAAAACAAGAAAGGGTCTTGTCAAAACATCAGACAGTGGCAGACAGTGGGGATGTAGATGTCATACCCATAATAGAAAGCAAGGAAATACCAAACTGGTATCTCAACTGTCTGTGTTTGGGAGAACAGTATTAACACCCTGTCCAGATGTGTGTGCCTTTGTCTGATGTCATATATGGGCCTGTCCAGATGTCAGTCTGTGATGGTTTGACAGCTAGGCCAACATGTAGCCTCATAATAACATATAGCAACACAAACCATCTGAGGATGACAGCAAATGTAGTGGTGCAATGATGGACAACCTGCTAAATAGGTACACTCAGAGGTGTGAAGTCCACAACCTTGTGTGTGATGTTATGGCTTTTACCCTGCTCACATCAGAATTACAAATACATAACAGCAGCCACTGAGGGCAAAGCCTGTGACTGGACTACAGAAGGACAAAGAGACACACATAAAGGGAAGGGGAACCACTGGCCAGACAAATGGAGAATGTGCACACCAGAACAAATTCTGCAGTAACATAGGTGCCATGCAGTGTATGGAGTCAGTAAACATCTCCTGCAAATACACAACACACACCCATGTAAGTGGAGGTTCGCAACAAGACAAAAACCCAAAGGACACCTCAGAGACAAAAATACATGAGAACTCCACAAACATACACATCACAGACCATGCAGACTCCACACACCAGGGTCTTGCAAACACTAAGACCTTACCCCAAACCCCTGCCCAACAGTTCCTCTACCCAGTTCAATACAGACTCTGCTGAGGTGATCCCTGTCTGGCATGCAAAGCAATCCAGACCCTGCCTTGATGAGACTGTTGCACATCTAGAGGTCAAGGCCCACTCAATCAACCTGTAGCTGCAGCATCAACCTGGTCTGTGATATCAGCACAGCTTGTTAGTATGACAGATATATGTCCCACACACTCCCACATCTGTGGAATACACTCCCTGCCCACATCAAGCTAAGTGCCTCAATACCCCTAGGGATGTGCTGCCTGTATAAATGCATGGGAAACACAAAATACAGTCCTGTGATTCCACCTGTGTCCTTGCTGGACAGGGGCTATGTGTGCTGACATTGCCTAACATGGGCTAGATACACAGACATATATATAGGAACATATAAGGATATGTCAAGCATACACACACATAGACGTAGGGAAGAGAGAGACAGATAGTGTAAGAGAGAGAGAGACACAGGGAGACACACACAGAGAGTGAGTCATACACATGGATACCCTGAGTGGCATAGAGTGGTGTCCTGCTGCAAACAGTGGCATACCGGTCATAACCAGTCACATGTGCCAGCATGAAGGTGAGCTCCATTGTGTAATAGTACTGAGGTGGGGGTTATAACATCACATCACCTACCTTTGTGTGTGTGTGTGTGTGTGTGTGTGTGTGTGTGTGTGTGTGTGTGTGTGTGTGTGTGTGTGTGTGTGTGTGTGTGTGTGTGTGTGTGTGTGTGTGTGTGTGTGTGTGTGTGTGTGTGTGTGTGTGTGTGTGTGTGTGTGTGTGTGTGTGTGTGTGTGTGTGTAGGTTTAAGTATTAAGAGGCCATTCCCACTCAGTACACTTCCCATTCCCCTACTTCACAAGATTTGCTGATGTCATTCACCTTAGAACTAACATTGGACACCTGTCAGCCCTATAAACTCTGTAGCATGTGTGATAACTGAGTAACACTATAGTACAAATAACTAGATAGATAGGGGTTCTGATCTCAGTCCTGGCAAGTGTGTGTGTGTGTGTGTGTGTGTGTGTGTGTGTGTGTGTGTGTGTGTGTGTGTTTGTAGGTGAAAGTTTTAGGCCATTTCCACCCAGAACACTTCCCAGTGCTGTACTTTAGCAGTCCTGCTGATGTCATTCCCCTTAAAAGTACCTTTGGACAGCCCCAGCTCTATAAGCTCTGAGGCGTGTGCAATAACTATGTAACAGTGTAATACAAATAACTAGATAGGCAGCAGTTCTATTCTCACTTCTGGCAAATGTGTGTGTGGACAAGTGTTTGTAAGTGTGTATGTTTGTAGGATGAAGTATTTTAGGTTCATAGGTGTCTACTAGGCTAATGGCCCTGGAGCCTTTACAAGCCTAGCCCATAGGATTACCCTGGCATCGTGCCACCTGACCTTAGTTCCCAATACCTCTGTCGAGTAGAGCCACTGGAGTGATCCCCAGGGTGAATTTTCTATTTCCCATCCACTCATCAAGATTTCTCTTGAAGAAGGCCAGTGAGGTGCTCTGTTTGACATGTATGGGAAGTCTATTCCATAGCATGGGCAGTCTTTGGGTTATGAACCTGTCCCTCCAGCATGTTCTGCTGATTGTGGTAATAAGGTTGAGGTCTCTGGAGCATGTGGTGCGGAGGGATTGAGATTTTTTTAGATGTAGCATTTCTAACAGAGCTGGGTCAGACATGGCTTTGTAAGTCAAGTAGAGATTGCCTCTAAGTAGGTGATGAGACAGAGAATTGTTGGAGTTTTTTGAGTCTGTCTATATTGGACAAGTGTTTAATGCCTAGGATCCTCTTTGTGAGGTACATTTGCAGCCTTCCAAGTTGTTGCTGGTGTCTAGTGAGGTACATGCCAAATGGGACATTGTACTCAATGACTGACCTAATGAGGGAAGAGTAGAGGGAGTCAATGACCTCTTTCTTCCTGGATGCAAATCCCTTAGTAATGAGATGTGCCGCATGGAAGGACTTTCTGACCACAGTGGCAATGTGGTGGTCAGAAGAGAGGTTGCTGTCAACCTGAATTCACAGATCTCTTATAAAGCCTTCTGTGTTCAGTGGACTACCATCGATGTGGTAATTCATAGGAAATGGGTTTTTCCCAAGGGGGATGACAAAACATTTTTGGCATTGAGCTTAAAGCCATGGTTCTGACACCAGTTGTTGATTTCAGTGAGTCCTTTCTGTAGGATGTCAACATCACTTGGGGAGTTAATAATAGCTCCCAACTTGCAATTGTCTGTGAACTTTGTCAGTCAAACTCCCTTCCTGTTTGCCTGGACTTCAGAGAAGTAGATACCAAACAGGAGAGGATCCAGGACCGAACCCTGTGGGACTCCACTCATGACTGGTCAGCAGTCTGACTTGGAGTCAGCTACTTTCACACTGTGGGTTCTTTCTGTGAGCCAGTTTGCAACCCACCTAGTGATATAGGGGTTGATGCCTAGCTTAGTGAGTTTTACTATGATTCCTGAGTGGGGAATGGTATCAAAGGCCTTGGCCAGAACAAGGCTGTATGAACCAGCTTGCCTTCATACACAGCTCTGGTGACTAACTCAAAGAAGTCAACAAGGTTGAGCAGGCATGATCTACCCTTCACAAAACCAAACTGTGTGGGATCCAGAGTTTGGAGATTGCCTGTATCCTTGTTTATTAGGTCCATGATGATGTGTTCCATAGATTTGCATATCAGACTTGTCAGGCTAATGTGGTGATAGTTCCCAGGGTCTGTAGCTGCTCCTCCTTTGTGGAGAGGGATGACTGTAGCAGTGTTCCATTTGGTAGGGACAAAGCCTGAGGTGAGGCTGTGATTGAACAGGGCACACAGGTGAGGTGCCTGTTCTCTCTGTAGTTCATGTAGAACACAGCCAGGGATATTGTCAGCTCCCATAGAAGCTGTATTCTTGGCCATGGACAGTGCTGTTTTAACCTGTGTAGCAGTAATACTGGTTGCCTGACAATCTACTGGTATTGTGATTGGTCCTTTGAGGGGGAGAGGAGGAAAGTTGGCACTGAATCTGTCGGCCAATATATTGGCAATGTCTGTTGGCTCAGTATAGGAGGTACCATTGTGCAGTAGCTCAATGCAAATATGGGTATTGTTGTGGAGATTGTTTACGTAACTGTAGAAGGCCTTGTTATTTTGTTTACTGTCTGCTGCAATTATGTTTTCATAGCTAGCTTCAGAGGATTTGATGAGGGATCCCAACTTTTTGTTGAGGCTAAGGGAGTTTTTCCAGTCTTAGGACTTCAAGTCCTAGGACTTCAACTTATTCCACATCAGTTTCCTCCTTCTGTTGTAGAGTTTGTTTATGGCAGGGGACCACCAGATTGGCTTCCTTTTTTTGGAGGAGAGCATCTTGGTTCTATTGGGTATGGCGAGATCCATGCATTTGTGTACGTATTCATACAGTGCATTGGTGTATGACTCGGTGGTCATGCAACTATTCTCCATTTGCATGGGTGTGGTGAAGTTAGCCACCTCTGTTTTTAGGACCCCAAAGTTAGGTTTGGAGAAGTTTTTCATGGTGGTTACCTTTAAGGGGGTACGGGTGGGAGGGATGTGTATTTCCAAGGTGATTAGTTTGTGGTCGGATCTAACCAGGGCGGAGTTGACTGTGTAGAGCAACAGTCGCCCATGTTAGTAATGACCAGGTCAAGGATATTACTATGTCTAGTAGGGGTGAGAACGAGCTGGTCCAGGGCATTGGAATTAATGAATTCCAGGAAACCTTGAGCAAGTGCATTGGTACATGAGTAGCTTTCCCAGTTAATGGAGGGGTAGTTGAAGTCGCCCAGTATGAGAGTTTTAAGTTGGACCCTAATATCCTCCAGGGTGCTTAGGAATGTGGAGAGTGAGCATTGGGACATGGTTTGGGACCTATAGCAGGCTACTACCTGAATCACTGTCTTACCCAATGTTAGCTGCACTTGAAGTATCTCTGATGTGTTATGTTGGGCTACCAGTCTGGAGGCGTATACATCCATTATGAATATGGAAACACCACCCCCTTTGGAGCTTCAGTCCAAATTCTAGACATTCCCACCCAAAACACTTACCAGTGCTCTACTTTAGCAGTCCTGCTGATGTCATTGCCCTTTGGACAGCCCTCAGCCCTATAAGCTCTGTAGCATCTGCAATAACTAAGTAATAGTATAACACAAATAACTAGATAGGCATTTTCATAGCTAATGTGTGCATGAAGGTGTTTGTAAGTGTGTATGTTTGTAGAGTAATGTATTTTGATGCCCTTCCCACCCAATACATTTCCCATTGACATACTTTACAAGGGCTGTTGATGTAACTCACTTTAGATGTACCTTGGGACACTGTTAAATCCTATAAGCTCCATGTGGCATGTGATAACTACATAACACTGTAGTACACATAACTAGATAGGTAGGGGTTCTAAACTCTATACTGGCAACTGTGATACTGTGTGTGTGTGTGTGTGTGTGTGTGTGTGTGTGTGTGTGTGTGTGTGTGTGTGTGTGTGTGTGTGTGTGTGTGTGTGTGTGTGTGTGTGTGTGTGTGTGTGTCTGTGTGTGTGAATAATATCCTCCCTGAGTTTTGTGTGCTTGGGTGAAAATCACATCCTCTGGGGGTGTAGGTTTTACCATTTTGAGGCATGTACATCCCAGTACACTTCCCCATTGTCCTACTTTACAAGGCCTGCTGATGTCAATAACCTTAGATGTACCTGTATACACTTGTCAGCCCTGTAAGCTCTTTGGCATGTGCAATAACTGCATAATACTATAGTACAAATAATTAGATAGGTAGGAGTTCTAATGTCAATACTGACAACTATGGTAGTGTGTGTGACCATATCATCTGTAGCTCTTGTGTGTGTAGGTTATACCATTTTAAGGCCTGTTGAACCCTACCCATGACATTACTTTAAAGAGCCTGTTAATGGTATCTGCCTCACATGAAACATGTAACACTATACAGCCCATACCAGTCATTTGTGCAGATGTACATGGAATATTCACATGTTTGCAACCTATACGTGGTCTGTGTCCCCTAACAATGAGCATTCCTGTGATGTCATTGCGAAATATGTCAGAGGTACCATACTGACACACATGCCAGCATCAGACATTGTACCTGACTGACACATCATACTGCTACAAAGTCTGTCACTCTAATACTTGTGAGGTTTGTAGGAGCAGTAGATGAGACCATTTGCTATTTCCGCTGGGTTATCCCACCATCCAGGAAGGCATTTGCAAGATTACTTGTTGTAAGAGTTTATCTGTTATGTCCCAGGCATATAATCTATGTGGAGCATGTCATGTGTACATAGCACTATAGTACATACAAGTGGATACGTAGAGTTACTAATATGTCTATTGGCAACTGTGTATGTGTTTCTGTACACACAGCCCCAGTGGCTGTCTTTACTGTGTGTATGTGATGGCTATACCATTTTGTGTACCACTTCCACCCTGTGAACTCCCCCATTGCCAACCTAGTTTCAGCCCATACAGATGTCATCCACCATACAGGCACAGTTGCACAGTTTCTAACACCAAACCACTGTGGTGCATGAAATGGTTATATCACTGTATTTTGTACATAAATAGATGGGTAGGTAATCTACTCTGAGAAGTGTCAACTCCAGGTACATATGTGTTTCAATGCATGTCCCCATGCAGCAGTGTGTGTGTGTGTGTGTGTGTGTGTGTGTGTGTGTGTGTGTGTGTGTGTGTGTGTGTGTGTGTGTGTGTGTGTGTGTGTGTGTGTGTGTGTCAGATGGTTCTACCATGTTAAGGGCCTCTTTACCCACCATTGGCAATCCTAACAGCCCCTGCAGTTTGTCACCCACTTGAAGAGTAGTGGCAGACACTGCAACACTACATTACCTCTGAGCTATTTGTGTTATATATCTAGCACTATCATTTGTGCAGGTAGGGGTTGTGCTCAGCCCTTCGACAGCTGCCCCATGTACAGGATTATGACTCAGTGTGCACTACTAGCATGAGAGGCCAGACATGCATATGAGTTAGCAGACACACATGCTGGTGATTGTCAGATTAGACTAATCCAGGCTGGCCTGTGTCAGGAATACATACTCCAAACCAGTCATACACAGTACCAGGCATACCCTCATCAACTGCATGAAATTTGAGTGGATGGGATAGAAATGGCAGGGGCAACAGGTGCTGATAGCTGAATCTGTTGCAGTTAAGGTAATGGCTAAGCTTGTGAGGGACCTATTTCCAGTACTCAAGTAACCTCCTTTGTATGTATGAGCCTGCAGTCCTACAGAACACCCAGGTGACATGTATGAAGGCTAGCTGGCTGTGTCAAGAGTATGTATGCAAGGTCACACTGTCTGCCGCAATTGTCTCTCACACACTGTTGCATACATACACACCTGGTAAACATGTGCATATACAGCTGTATCTTGGCTATGAAAAGGTCACTGTGTTTCCACTCTGCCATACTCATCATTGCTACTGTCAGCAGGCCCACAGCCTGCAGACACACAGACAACTGGAACACAAACAGAATATAGTATGTGACAGTACAGTCAGTCAGCAGTACTAACAGCAATAGTGCATCATGGCTGACAAGGTACATACACCTCGATGTGCACCCATAACTATTGCCAGCAGAGAGCACCTTACACAGCATTACATTACTACACTGTACTATAGTCAACCTGTGCAACAGACCCATATAAGCATGTCCCTGAATCAATGGTATGGATAACAGGGTTGTGGCACAAGTATCATCACATGCAGAGGGTGTGGTTTGGGATTGCCAGAGGCCTAGGCTGGGCCATAGGGTTGACATCATGTGTGTGTGTGTGTGTGTGTGTGTGTGTGTGTGTGTGTGTGTGTGTGTGTGTGTGTGTGTGAGTCTGGAGGGGTGGTGTTCAACTGGGCCATGCAGAGGAGCTGTACATGTCTCTGGTGACCGGCCTGTGATACAGATGTGTGAGTGTTTGTCTGCACAAAATCAAGCCATGTGGATGCCCAACACAGGGCTGTGTTGGACAGCTGTGGACCATACATTGCAGGATGTACAGTTCACTGTCTTCTGGCAGGGATGCAGGAACTGGTTCTGCCAGGAGTCTCACTGGTACCACCAGGCCCAAGGACAGATGCAGTACTACTCCCTGATGGTGACTGCTGTGTGCTGGATCTGTGTCCCTGATAGGACTGGCCAGGACCACGTGCCTATGGCTTGCTCTGGTGTGGTGTGGACAGCACCCTCCCCCTAGTAGTGCTGGTGGTACTGCCACTACAGAACTGTGAATGTGCATGGCCAAGTGGGCTCTCAGCTGATCATGTTGCTGATCTATGTCCACTTGGCTGATGCCCTACTCCCACCACATGCTCAAGCACAGACATTACACGGTCAAGCAGTGACAATGTCTCACACCTCCATCTATCCATGACATCGGCAAAATTATGTCTGGCATCACAAATACCATGGAGGTTGTCATGCATGGCAGGAAGCGCTGCATTCATGACCCTGAGCATCTGTCTGGTGTTGCAGTCAGTATGCATCTGTGCCTTCATGATGGACTGTAACATACATCTGGCAACACCTGCTGTGGCACTTGCGACAGGGGCTTGATGGGCAGCAGTCCTTCATCGAGCACTCCTGTCCATCTGCCTGTGTGTGACCTCACCTGCTCTCTGGCTATGGCTAGTGTCTACACTCACACTTGCCATAGTCACCACACTAGCCTGTTCCATGCCATCACCCTCCAACAATCCATTATCTGTGGCTGCTGGAGACTGGGTATGTGTGGGCATACTGACTGTGTGTGGGGACATTGTGGATGAAAGTGGGCTACCAACCAATGGCACAGATTCAGGCCTCAACAACCCCATCTGTGCCTCACTATAACCACCATCATCATCTTGAGTGTCTGCTAAGTCACTGACATCAGGTTGTGAGGGGGAGAGACACCAACCCCCATGTTCACCTGCAAGGGGAAGACAACATATGTAAATGAATACCCTGCAGTATTATGTTTGCTGATACACACACACACACACACACACACACACACACACACACACACACACACACACACACACACACACACACACTCCTGGTAAAGTCTGGCACAGCTTTGCCACCTATGGGCCCTTCAGCCCAGACCTTACCATAGTTCTTACTACCACAATCCATCTCTTTAATTGCTACTGTAAGGCTCTCAACAAAGGGTGACAAATCCTACTATGTGTTGGGCCTATTAGCAGAATCGTAATTGTGAACAGGACCAAGGCTATTGGAGTGAGCTGTACAGTGTCACCAAGTGCATATTCAAGTACTGTAAGAGCTGACTTACTGCTATACAGACCAGACATGATGACAAGGTTTAACGATATGTGATAATAACTAATGAAGGAACAAGATAATACTGTATCAATGTAGTTCAGACTCACAGGGATTCATTTCAGACAATATTGCAGGACAGCCTGCAATACATACAGGAAACATGTAAAGTACTAGGGGTATAGCTTCATAAGATGATGCCAGGTTATTGGCCCAGATACCCTCATAAGCCTAGCACAGACTTTCCCCCATGTCCCTTCAAAGCCATCACCTTTACCCCCTGTCTAGCTGGGACACACGCAGGATCCCAGTGGTGTCTTTTCCATTTCCCATACAGTCATCCAGCTTCTTCTTCAAGAGGGCTATACATGTACTCTGCTAGACACGGGGAGGGAGTGTATTTTGCAGACAATGTATTGTGTGGGACACTACACTATCCCGCCAACAAGTACTATACATGTCACAGACCAGATGAGGGCCTTGCATGTATGTTGTGTGAGTGGAGTTTGTCTTATGGATATGCAGAAACACCATCAGGGCTGATTTGGAAATGGGCTTAATGCCAGACGCAGGTCACTTATGAGCAGTCTGTATTGAGACTGAGTACAGGGACAGGGCTTTCAGCCTATCTGTATAGGACTGGTGTTGCAGACCCTGTATTATCCAGGTCAGGAACCTCTTTGGTCTCTGCAACTGCTTCATTTGCTTGACAAGGTACATGCCAATGGAGACATTGTACTCGGTAATGCGTCTGATAAGGGTGGAGTACAGGGATGTTGTGGCCTCCTGGTTCCTGGATGACATACTTGTCCCTGGCTGTGTTCTACATGAACTACAGAGTGAACTGGCACCTCACCTGTGTGCCCTGTTCTATCACAGTCTCACCCCAGGCTTTGTCCCTACCAAATGGTGCACTGCTACAGTCATCCCTCATACAGTCTACTTTGATCTGACAAAGGCCTTTGATACCATTACCTACTCAGGAATCATAGAAAAACTCACTAAGCAAGGCATCAACCCCTATATCACTAGGTGGGTTGCAAACTGGCTCACAGGTAGAACCCACAGTGTAAAAGCAGCTGACTCCAAGTCAGACTGCTGACCAGTCACAAGTGGACTCTCACAGCATTCAGTCCTGGGTCCTCTCCTGTTTGGTATCTACTTCTGTGAAGTCCAGGCCAACATGAAGAGACTCTGGCTGACAATGTTTGTAGATGATTACAAGTTGGGAGCTATTATTAACTCCCCAAGTGATGTTGACATACTAAAGAAAAGCCTCAATGAGACCAACGACTGGTGTCAGAACCATGGCCTTAAGCTCAATGCCAAAACATTTGTCATCATCCCCTTTGGGAAAAAACAGGTTCCCATGAATTACCACATCAATGGTAGTCCACTGAAGACAGAAGGCGTTATAAGAGATCTGAGAATACAGGTTGACAGCAACCTCTCTTTTGACCACCACATTGCCACTGTCATCAGAAAGTCCTTCTATGTGGCACATCACATTACTAAGGGTTTTGCATCCAGGAAGAAAGAGGTCATTGACTCCCTCTATGCTTCTCTCATTAGGCCCATCATCAAGTGCAGTGCCCCATTTGGCATGTACCTCACTAGACACCTTCAACAACTGGAGAGGCCACAAAAGTACCTCACAAAGTGGATCCTAGGCCTTAAACATTTGTCCTATATGGGCAGACTCAAAAAACTCCAACTATTGTCTGTCTTATATCGCCTACTTAGAGGCGATCTCTACTTGACTTACAAAGCCATGTCTGACCCAGCTCTGTTAGAAATCCTACATCTAAAGAAATCCCAATCCCTCCGCACCACACTCTCCAGAGACTTCAACCTCATTACCACAGTCAACAGAACATGCTGGAGGGACAGGTTTATAACCCAGAGACTGCCCATGCTCTGGAACAGACTTCCAATACATGTCAAATAGAGCACCTCACTGGCCCTCTTCAAAAGAAATCTTGATGAGTCAGTGAGAAATAGAAAATTCACCCCAGGGATCACTCCAGTGGCTTTACTTGACAGAGGCACTAGGAACTAAGGTTGGGTGGCATGATGCCAGGGTAATCCTGTGGGCTAGGCTTACAAAGGCTCCAGGGCAATTAGCCTAGTACACACCTATGTACCTATGAACCTATACCTGTATTTGTGAGGTGGGCCAGGTAGACATCCTTCCATACAATGGTGCCCACACGGTGGGAAACTGTCAGGTTGCTACCAACCTTGGTGCACAAGTCACCTCACACCAGATTGCATGCTTAATACATTGTTATTACTGTCTTAATTAATTTGGATGACATCTACCACAACAGGGAAATGATGCATCTCCTGGCATTCAGTTTGAGACAATGCTTCTTGCACCAGTCATTAATTTGGGTAAGGGCCTCTTGCAGGATGCTCACATCAGTAGGGGAATGTAAGACCGTGGTCAGCTTGCAATCATCTGTAAACCTGGTCAGCCACAGACCAATGGTTTTGTCTTGTACCTCAGAAATGTATATCCCAAACAGTAGAGGCCCCCAGACCAATCCTTGCAGTACACTGCTCTGTAAAAGTCTACTACTAGAGGTGACTTTCACTACTTTGACCGAGTGGGTACTATCATTGAGCCAGTTAGCTACCCATATGGTAACACACAGGTTGATACCTAGCTGTGTAGGCTTATGTATCATGGCCACCTGGGGATTATTGCAAGAGATTTGGGCTAGGTGAAGGTAGGCAGTGTGCACCATCTTCCCCTTGTTCCTGTATTTATTGACCACTTTGGAGAAGTCAACCAGATTTAACAGGCCTGATCTCCCTTTGACCATACCACACTGTGTGGGCTCAAGCATTTTGAGGTTGCCAATGTCCCTGTTTATAAGGTCCTTGATGATGCCTTCCATGCCCTTGCAGAGCAGGCTAGTTAAGCTGATGTGTATATGATTGGCTGGGTCAGTGGATATCTCCACCTTTGTGTATAGGGATGACAGTGGCTGTTCTCTGTGCAGATGGGATGACACTGGTGCTCAGGCTTTGGTTGACTACAGTGTGTAATGGAGCTGAGAGCAGCTCATGCCTGAGTTCATGTAGGATGCAGCCAGGGATGGTATCTGGCCTATGGAGACTTCTGTGTGTTGCCTTTGAGAGGGCATTATGGACCTGCTTCCTGATGATGAGGGGGGGGGGCAAGTGCTGTGCATGTCCACATGTACCGATGGGGGGACAGGGGGGTGATGTTTACACTTAACCTGTCTGCAGCAGGTTAGCTATATCTGTGCCATATGTGTATGTGGTGTTATTGATCACCACTACAGAGCAGATTTGGGCGTTGCCTCTGGGATTGCAGACATATGTGTACAAGGCCTAGTTATCAATCTTGGTGGATTTGTCCAATTTGCACTCAAAAATAGCCTTAGGGCAATTCACCTGTGACCATATTTGCTTGTTCAGACCAATGTGACATTGCTTCCAGTTAGACACCTGCTCCTTCTTGGCTTTGTCCAGCAATTATTTCCTCCTGTTATAGTATTTGTTTATTTCTGCTGTCCACCACGGAGGATTACTCTACCTTGAGGGAGATGATTTTGTCCTGTCAGGTATTGCTGAGTCCATACAGCTATGTAGGTGCTCATGTACTATTGTGGTGTAGGCTTGGACACTATTGCTAGTTCCAACTGACGGGACAGTGGCTGTAAAGTTACTTCTACCTGCTCTGAGTAGATTTGTAGTCAGTTTTGGAAAGTTATTTTTGTTTGATACTGACAAGGGGGTGGGGGGACAGAGGAGATGGTGACCTCAACAATGATGGCTATGTTGTCTGATCTTACCAAGGAGGATGACACTGTAGCAGTGCTACAGTGGCTACTCATGTTGATTAGGACCGGGTACAGGATATTTCCACCTGTCAGAGTGTTGGCCAGCTGATCCAATGCATTGCCATTGTCAAAGCCAAGGGATCTCTGTGCATTCATGTTCAGGTAGAATAGGTCATGCACACTATGGTTGGGTAGTTAAAGTCACCCAGGAGCAGGGTAGATGATTGAATCTTGACAGATTCAAGCAAGTTCAGATAGGTGTAGTGGGTGTCCAGAGTCATGGTTGGAGGTCTGTAGCTAGCTAAGATTTGAGTAGGTGTTTTGTCAACAGTGTACTGCACTTGGGATGTCTCCCATGTGTCATACTGTTTGGCCAGCCTGGAGGTGTGTATGTGTATGATAATGTTTAAAACTCCACCTCCTGTGGTTTTGCAGCTCTGCATTTGGGGTCTAAACGTATGGTGGGATGAGTAACCTGGCAAGGTTAGTCTGCTCCCCACAGCTGCAAACCAGGTGTCAGTGACTGCACAAATGTCAGCATCCTGCAGGACAAGGTACGCTTGCAATGGCATGAGTTTCATGCTAAGACTCCTAGCTCCTGTTAGAGCAGGACATCTGCACAATGGCACACATCAATGGTGGGCAAAGGCTGGAAAATAATGGCACTTTATGAATCCAGCCAAAACACACTTAGCTGCTAATAAAGATGGTTTCACATTCACAGGAATACTCTGAAGGATATGCCATCTGAAATTCAAATGTATGCTATTATGTTATGGCTTCAGTCTTTACTGGGTTGCTAGTGATTTGCCAGACAATACACAACTGTATGAGGCATTGACTACAAATATGAGGCAAATGTGGTCAGTGTGCAACACTCTGGACAGTTGAAAGGTATGAGCTCAGTATATAACATACAGTTCAACGCACACTTCTGCACCAGTTGTTTACTATGCACATACCCTATGTAAGTCTCTTACATTTGTAAGACAAGCATATGTATACAGTAGCATTCACAGGTGACATATGAATATTTACAACATCCCAGGTAGCTGGCCTAGCAGTGTCGCAGTCAGTATTAGACAACAGACACCCCAGTAGTAGTCATACATGAGCTGACCTTTGCTAGGGTGATTCAGGGGCCAGAGCTGTGATCTATGTCACTGCAGACAGGGCCAGCAGGAATGGCCATTAGTGCCGGACAGCAACATGTGAGTCCAGCAATTCTTGTTGAGAACTAGTGTCTAACTTCCTATTTCACATTATTGTATCCCCCTTCTACATTCCATTACATGTTTAATTGATTAACATACCTGTTATACTGCTGAAGAGTTTCCTCACAATAATACAAATGTTTAGGTTTGTGTAGTCACAGTCTGTTTTGTATAGACTCGTTCAGACCTGTTTTGCATAGGCAGCAGCTTGCCTTTTGTAGGTAATGTTCATGAGCAGGTGATGGCCTGTGCACCACATGGTGCCTCCCATTTGCTACTTGCATCCAGAGCTGCTGTGTTGTCTTTCCATTAGCCAATGCCATAGCAACACAGTGCTATAATTAAGCCCTTCATGTGGGCCTTGCCCCTTTTCCTTGCCTGTGAGGAGAACATTATGGTGGTGAGGGGGGCTACAGCTTCACAGAAGGTAGGTGGAAATACCTCTCAGAACAAGAAATGTGGAGACAGCCCAACAAAATGGGGGACAAAGTTCCAGAATTAAGTACAGATTGTAAGTATTGGTGTTATACATATAGAAGATTGCTAGATTAACAGGGTTTGTTTGGGTATGCATTTTCTGCATGCCTTGACATCTGACAGTGATATGTCTCTGACATACCTCTCAACTGTCCAGATGTCTGCAGAATGCCCAGAGTTTTGCCACTTATGTTTGGTGTGTTCCTCAGACAATTTCTGTTTTTGAGAAATCAGTAGGATAATGTGAGGATTGAAGTCAGTACATGATGACATTCATTTGTGTTTCAGATATCATATCCTTTGGGGATGATGTTACGGCAAACCCTGTGACACCAGCAACTGTTTCAGTTTGTAACACCATTATGTGAGATATGTCCCACTTTTCGGCCCCCTGTCTCCTAAGTATGTCAGACTTTGTCCAGATGTCTTGCAGTAAGAGGTTCAGAGGTATGATATATCATGATTTAGTGACTTCACTCCTGATATCATCCAAGTGAGTTAGCAGACTCCAGGAACTGGTATGCGGCAGTGGTCATAAATATGGTCCCACACCCTGGACATTCAGTGGAAATCTGTACAGTTGAGAGTTATGCATGTCTGGTCATCATTAACAGATTGTCAAGATTGTGTAGCAGTGTATTGTGTAAATGTTTATTGAGCTAGTAGGGAGAGTGGCAGATGTATGTCATAGATCCTTTTCTATCTGACCATGCATGCTGCCACAGTTGCTGGTGGTCTATCAGGTGTGTATATGTGTGTAGGGGCAGACTGAGAAATGTCCTGTAACACTTCAGGATTCCCAGTAGACTGTGACTTGGGGCAGTATATGTCGGTGTAGTGTGTGACTGGCAATCAGGATATGTTTGTTCAAACAGTCATTATACTCTAGAGTTCAGTTGGGGTACTGATATGTTGCTGTGACTTTGGTGCTAATGGTTGTGGGTGGACAATTTCTCACCGATGTCTGCTTTTCCCTCCAGTTACATCCCTGTAGTGCATGATATATTTGCAAATGCATGGGTAATTCCCCAGCGCTAATTTGGAGTAGTGTCGTGTTGGTCTGACTGTAGATCAGAAGGTGCTGGGGGAAATGGTTGGCAGCTCTCAGTGTTTTTTCCCTTCTGTTACATGACTGCAGTCATACCTCTCCATTGTCCAGATGTCTATACACTGTCCAGATGTGTGGCTCATATGTTTGGTCTGTACTCCATAACAGTTGTGGGTTTCTGACAAATCACTGGGATGATGTGAGCATTGAATTCAGAAAATTATGACAATCATTTGTGTTTCAGACCTGAAATCTATCTGGAAATATATGTTAGAACAAATCATGCTACTCTAGCAGACTTCTACACTTATAACAGCCATATTTCAAATATGTCACTATTGTTTGCCCTTTGTCCCCCCACTTTGTCAGGCTTTTTGCAGATGTCTTGCAGTAAGAGGTTGAGTATATATATATATATATATATATATATATATATATATATATATATATATATATATATATATATGTATATATATATATATATATATGTGTGTGTGTGTGTGTGTGTGTGTGCACAGGGTCCTGGGTTGAAGACTTGGTAGTGATGACTTTTTTTCATTAATGTTAAATGACCGTAATGAATGATATGTTTGTAAAAGTACTACAAATCCTTACAGCTCAGATAGTGTAGTGGTACATTGCTGTGATTGTAGTGCACAGTGTCCTGGGTTTGAGACTTGGCAGGGCTGATTATCTTGTTGCTGGGCAGAACAAGGGCTGATGGAGACAGAGTGATTAAGGCACGTTTAAGCAGTTGTAAGCGGGTTTGTGCAGTTTTGCGTGAAGCTAAGCGATGCTAACAGACAGTTAAATCCAGATTATTTTGGTAGGAATTTTTTTATAAAAATATTAGTTTTTTTATAAAAACATTAGTTTTTTATGCAGGATCCACCTGCTTACTGCTGTTTTCCATCTAAGGGTTTTGAAACCTGTGCGCGAATTATGGTAGCGCAAGAGATGTTTTCATGGCCCTATAAATGTAAGCATTAAACCAAATAAAATTACATATTAGGTTAACTATAAACATAATTATGGCAGTAGAGGTTTTTAACTTTAGTATTTGTATTTTTATGAAAATTGCGCTGTGGTTCTGAGTTAGCTATGTAAATGCATTTGCGTCAGTTCCTGTATTTATACTGTGATGTCACTTTTAAGGTTTTTAAACAGGGACTTTGGCACCAACTTGCTTTTATTCTGATGAAGCTACTGAAGTGTCAGTAGCGAAAACGCTATATATTATTCTTCAAGATTAAAACTTGTGTTAAAGCTCACATTTGCCTGGTTTCCTTGGCTTGGACTTTCTGGACATTTTGTGTTTTTCGACAGTTAAATCCTCTTAGCTCCGCTTAATGGGCTTATTCCCGCTTACACCCACGCTAATTTTAAATAAAGAAAAGGATAAAGGGTGATAGGAAAGTGGTGAAATGGGGCAAGCATAGGGTAAAACATTAGGAAAACCAACTAGGGATGTGCAGGATGGGTGTAGGAAAGGACCATAGCTCTACATTTCTGCTGCAGCAACAGCTGTGATTAATTTGGAAAATTTGGAATTTACATCCTCACACCCCACAGGGAGGGGTGTTGGCAACATACATTTGTAGAGTAATTTGATTGCTGATTGATTTATGTTACTGGACATGGGGGTGAAATGTAGAGTTATGTATGGGGCAATGATTTTTTTGTGGGACAGATGCCCCTTTTTTATTAAGGTTAGAGTGGGATGTTGGGGAAGGGCTGTAGGTATGTTTGGGGAGGTAGGTTGGGTAGGATAGGTTGCATTCGCAGACAGAAAAGACTCACAAGACAGCAGACGTGGCAGTATATGACACATGAGGGGGTAAACACCTTGGACGGGGAGGGTGGTTGGGAATCAGAGGCCCATGAGCCCCCAAATGGATACAGTGGGACTAAGGCTCCCACCCATGGGCAGTCACCACTGCACCTTCTCGGCCCCAAAGATGGCTCTGCTGGGGGCTGGACAACAGGGACAGCCTGGCCCTCCAGGTGCACCAGGCAGCCCTCCATCTGGTGCAGCTGTCCATCCAACTTGGAGTGGAAGATGCTGCGCACCATACCCAAAACATTGCAGCGGGTGACAGGCTCTTCTCTGTGCTCATGCCTAGTGGGGGAAGGGCCCCATCCCCTGAGGCAGTTCCATCCAAAGGTGGTGAAGGACCAGCAGATGAGGAAGTTCCAGGTTGGGTCCCAGACATGCTGGGGCCCAGTGCCATGGCCTGATGAGGTGGGACAGTCGGATCTGCTAGGATCTGCCTTCCCAAATGTGCTGTGGTGTTGAGGTTATCCAAGATGTATTGGTTAATCATGAACAAAACATTTCAGAAGTAGTCATAACAGCATGCATGGGTGTTCCAATTAGCCCAACCCAACAGATTTGAAGCAGTCGCATAGAAAACAGAACACATGCATAAATGGAACAACAGTAAGCATTGTAACAGCATGCCAGTTACATTGACGGCAACAGGCCGCCATTGGTATTTGAAAAAGGTATGTTAATATGGAAACAATGAAATATATGAACAATAATAGAACACAAGTTCCAACATTAGCTTTTGAGAAAAAACATACCCGTAGTATATGAATAATAATTAGTGATGCAGATGAGGGGTGGGTGGAGAGAAATCAGTCCATTAACAACTGCATAGGCTTCTATTTTTCACAACAGTACTACTCAATACTCTCTGCCCTCACTTTACATCTACCTACGGCTCATAGCTTCTGCAGCACATACATATATGTTAAACTGTCAACCTGTAATGGTATAGGATACACTGCAACAACTGTGGGTACATTACTAGAGGGGGCTTGTACATGTCAGGGTTACAGTACATATCTGACAAAGAAGGGGTACCCTGCACTGTTGTTGTGTGAGTCTACTACTGGCATACTTCCCTGGATTTTATATGTGTCCAAAGTGATTGGCAGCAGTGACCACTAGCCATGACAGTGTGACACTTCAGGGACGTGTATTGGGGAGAGTGCATGGTGTATGTACCTATCCTGTTGTCATTTGCAGGCATATGGGTTTGGACAGTGGAACAGTTGTACATGGTGTATTAGTATAACCTTCATAAAGCTACTACACACATTTCTTTACCTCTAAGACCTGTGGAAAAAATATATTTTAACACTTTCTGACTGTTTCTACAAATATTTAAGACTTCTTTAGTGTATATATGCATACATCTCAGTATCACTCCCTGGATTTGAACTGTTTCCGGGTATGCTAAAATGAACAGGGCTATTTTTCATCACACTGAGCTATTGGGAAACTGATGTCTCTTGCTTCACTGATTTCTGCCTAATACTCTCTGGGTTAGATAGTCTGACTTTGTAATCCTGACATTCATGCATGGCAGATAGTTATTGTACTGTGTATTAATCCTTTGAAATAATACAAAGGTGAACACAAGAATGCAATGCTGTAGGGGGCACACTATAATACCATAGACATTACTTTTCAGTGTTCAGATCTTAGTGCATACAATATTACATATTTCCATTATATCTTGTTTTACAGCTCCACATTCTACTGTTTTGCCTACCAGCTGGTTCTCAGAACAGCGTCAGTTAATTCATGCTGTCAATGCCAGATTTGCTGTGAAGAACTTGCACACATTCTGTTTCTACGACAACATACCAGAGTAAACACAACAGTTTGTGGTATAAATATTTATTACAGTGAAATGACACTTTTATTAATGGATATCCTGTGGATCAATATTAGTCTGACAAACATCATTTATTCATTAGACACAGTACACACTATACCTACTGGCAGTAAACAGTGTACTCGTTATACTGTATGGCACTATATACTTCAAGATAGATCTGTACTCACCAGCCTGTTAGCGCATCCATGTCAGTCTATCGGCATGGGCCTCAGTATTGCTAGCCCTCTCTGCTGCAGCTATAGGGGTGAGAAACAAACATTATGCATACCTATCACATACTCAGGCTAGAATTTGGTACAGCTATACCTAAGATACTTGCAAACTGCTGGAGCATGGTTGTCCCCAGCATATTGGATCCATTTGTCCAAGAGTGCCCCCTTCCTCTGCTCCAGGTCAGCATAGTGATGCCATACCTGCTCACCAGTTCAGGGGAATACCAGTGGCACTGGTGAGGTCACGAGCCAGACAGTCACAGGCCTCCGCTTTATACTGTGAGCCCTGGTACTGGCCCTGCAGTAGTCTATCATCATGATTTGATACAAGGAGCCCAGCCATGACCCTGAACTCCAAAATGCCCCAGCACTGTGCCTGAAAGCACGAGCCTTCTCCAGCACCTGACATAGTTCCTGCATAGATCAAACTACAATAGGTTCTGTCTGTATTACCACCTGAATGGTTTAAATAAGGCCATATTCCTGCCCTTTGCTGTCATTGGACCATTTAAAAAATGCTGAGCACAGCTTAGTAACGCGTAAACCCACTAAGTGGAGTTGAGCTGTGTTTAAAGGGATAGATGCTGAGCAGTGCTAAGTGGTGCACAATTCTGCTTAGCTGAGCTGACTGCTGCTTAGAATTTACGTATAAGCAATGCTTAAATTTGCTAACCAGAGCTCTGCACTGCTTAGCATTGCTCAGTTTTCATTTTAATAAAATATCAGGATTGTAGATTAATTCATCATTACTGACATATTAAGTGTATATGATTTACTTTATATGACATCCCCCTATGTGCTTTCATTACATTACCTTGGGGTGTGACTATACTGTATGGGACACTTGTGTATACATGGGTGATTTCACATGTTATAGGCACTCACACTTCCATTTTGTACCAGCTACACTACCCTGGGTGACAAATATCACTTACTACATAATTTAAAATAAAAAAATAATTTTAACAATGCTTTCCTATGTAAAAATAAAAAGTGCCTGTCTTGGTACTCGAACAGTGAATTCCTGCATGCAAGCCGAGACTCTAACCACTACATTATCTTGCTGTTAAGATTTTAGCTATACATTTTTATGTAGCTCCTATGAGATGTTTAAGCAATGCTGAGCAGAGGGCCGTAATGCACAAACCCACTCAGCTATGCTTAAACTTAACTTAGAATGGAAAAAAATTAATAAAAGCAGTTCTGGTATATTTGGTAAAGCATATTTGGTAATGCACTACCTGTCATTCTATCAACTGTCTATGACTGTAAGGGGCATATCAGGATTGAAGTCACTACATAATGGCATACATTTGAGTTTCAGACTTCTAATCCTTTCCTGCATGTCGTTATATTAATACAAACTCTGTTCCCCTATCAACGTTCTAAGTTTGTAAGGGCAATATTTATGATCTGTCCCTACTTGTCTCCCCATCCTTAGGCTTTAGCCAGTTTTTTGCTCTGACAGATTGGGACATGTTAAAGGTGACATACAGCACTTTTGCATTGCAGGAGGTGTGTGACAGGTGCATTGCTTCCCATCTAAATAGCTGCTTTCATTGTCCACAGACACTGAAAGCACTTAGAAAGTGCCATATGGCACTTTGATAATGCAGGGCTTGTGTGACAGTACCTGTCACACATCCCCTGCATTGCTTCCGATCTGAATATCTGCTTTCAGTGTCCATGGGCACTGAAAGTATTCAGAAAGTGCCGTACTGCACTTTGACATTGCAGGGTGTGTGTGACAGTACCTGTCACACACCCCCTGCATTGCTTCCTGTCTACATTTCTTGCTTTCAGTGTTCACAGACACTGAAAGCACTTTGTGCTGTATGACACTTTCAGAGTGCAGGGGGCATGTTGGATGTGCGGGCACTACTAAAACATGCCCCTGCTCTCAGTAGTGTTTGTGTCTGCTTAGCCTTAGCAGTAGTACGTCTATATGAGCATGCAAGGTGTTCTGCTGTTAAGGCTATGCAGGAACGGACACTGTTCACTTTGTGCAGGAATAGCACTATTCCAACATGGAGTTTATTGAATCCTGGGGCAAGTTTTAAAAGTTGTCTTTTAGTCTCTTCTTCTTCTTGTCTAATGTTTTCCATTCATTTTTCTCTGCTTGACACTTTAAAGTCCACATCAGTCCATTTCTTCTGTTTGACCTAGTATTTTGTTAGATAAGATATAGCCAATGTATCAAATGTTTTGGGTCCTTCAGGAAGGAAGATTTTCAGTCTTTCAGGAAACAATAGATGAATTTTGAATCATCTTTTCGTCTGTTCTTTTATTAAGGGTATACAGTATATTCTTTTCTCTTAGAGATTACTGTTGATGAGCAGTCATTATCAAATCTTATTATATTGTCCATTAATTTGACTGGTGAATTTGACCATGCTGTTTTTAATATTAATTCTTTATCTTGAGAAGAGAGAAATTTTACTATTATTGATCTCTGTTTTTTATTTACTTTGCTAGGAGATGAAAGAACTTCCAGCAACCTATGAGCTCTTTCAATCCAATAAGCAAGAGACTCAGGTACATGTAAAATGCTTGGAAGCCAGGAAGTAAGAACATTTACCATATTAACTCCTTCAGTCTTTTCAGGTAATCCATAGATGTGCAGGTTATTTCTTCTGGACCTATTTTCTAGGTCATCAGTTTTACTTTGTAGGGAAGTATTTTGTTTTGTGAGAAAATTAAGTTGAAACTCTTGTTCTATAATTCTGTTTTCTATGTCATTTAATGAATCTCCCATGCTGGCAATCTGAGTTTTTTCTTGCATTATTATTTCTTGTAACTGCTTAATTTGTTTTGTACATTTCCCCTTAAGGAATCTCATTTATTGTCAATTTTATCAAATTTCAAGGATAAGTATTGCATTGTCAATAAAGATTGTAGTTCCTTCTTCATTGATAAATCCTGTGAACTGCTCTTTGAATAACTCATTTCTTTTGCTCATATAGTTTTTATTTTCAAATAATATTATGAAAACATTCATGGTATATTATGTATAACATTTTAAACAAATATATACAATATTTACAAATAGCCTGACATCAGTAATGATATCAAATAGTTCATAAATACTTCATCTTCTTTCAGCTTTTCCCGGTTAGGGGTGCCACAGCAGATCACCTGTCCACTCATGATTGGCAGTGGAGTTTTACAGTGTCGTGTTGCTAGCCCGGTGCCCAACCTTCCATAGAAGGCACACACACACACACACACATGCACTCATGCCTAGGGTCAATTTAGAGTGTCCAATCCACCTACAGCATGTCTTTGGGATGTAGGAGGAAACTGGAGAACCTGGAAGAAACCCACGTGACCACAGGGAGGACATGCAGACTTTGCACAGAAGGCACCCCAGCCAAGGATTGAACCAGAGAACCTCTTGCTGTGAGGCAGCATCGCTAACCGCTGCACCACTGCGGCCACCCTAAATGGTTCATAAATGCTAAACAGATAAAACCAATATACAGTTATCAGAGTGTATCTGGTGTTAGTTGCAAAGTATCAATCAATGATAATACTTTTTTTTCAAGGGTTGTTAACCAATGGCTTAGGATAACTCTTTAGAAATTGCTAGTATTGTCCATAGTAAATGCAAGCTTGTTTTGTTCAAATGAGGACCTCATTTACATTCATCAGAATCAAAGCTTTAGATAAAACAAAAGGTTAATTAAATAAAGCCTGTAGGAAGTTATTGATTGCATTCCATTAGGGGTTAATGTTAACAGAATAATAAAAAATACGATTCCAATCAGCTCTAGATACTTGCTTACATCTCCAACATAATCCATTTCTGGAAGAGCTGATTTTAGTAATTTTATCTGGTGTTAAAAATGCTCTATGTAAATATTTCCAATTAAATATTTTCCAATACTGTGAATTAGATGTATGTTTTACTGATTGCAGAATGTTTGATTTGATTTCTACTGACAGATGTATTGAGTGACCTTTACAGATTTGTTGCCAATAAGATTCTTTAGGTATTGTTTTGTAAGTTATTAACTCTTTATGTAAATTTGAGATACCCTTCTTCATATTATGGTTGTTGTATATAATTCCATATAAGTAATTTATAAATTTTGGATTATCTTTATAGGAAGAATTTTTAATTACACTATATAAGTTCTGGGAATACGTTAAGATGCTCTGTAGTGTTAGCCAGTCCTGAGATGGAATTTCATAACTTATCTTTATCATTTGCATATCTAAAACTTTTAGTTCTTTGATGCATTGTTGCCCACAAATAATGTTCTTGTGTTCTCAGGAAGTAAATATTTCTCTGTATATTTTTTGAGGGTAATTTTTGTCAAACCAAAGTTTTATATCCATATTTACATTAATAAATTTCCTAAAGGAGTTGAAAAGATAATTAAATATAATCTAGTAGGTCTCATTATGTTGTATTGCATATTAATACTTAATAAATACCATAATTAATTAACTTTATCCGATATTGACTTTTTTTAATGAAGCAGTTTCATTTATTAATATAGCAGTGTGTAACAATTTCCAGTTGGCTGAATAATTAGGATTTATCCACTCCATAACAGTTTTAGATACAGATGTCTTTATATAGGATTCAATATCTGGAAAGTTTAGTCCTCCTTGTTCTCATGGTCTAATGTGATGATTTAAGGCTACTTTATTTCTTTTAGGAAACCATAGAAACTTTAGTAAGGTTGTATTTATTTCTTTAAGGAAATGTCTTTCTGGATACAACTGAATCGCTAGTGCTATGTACAAAATCTTGGGAAGTAAAACCATTTTTATTATCTGTAGTCTATCTTAAAGGTCAAAAATATTTTGTTCCACTTTTCCACAGATGTTTTAATTATGTTAATAATATTATTGCAATTTATTGATATTTCCTGATTCAAATCTTTACATAAAACCATTCTTAAATAATTTAGAGTAGGAACTTGTTTGCCTGTGATATGATTTTTTTTTACTTGTATTTCTTTCATTTTGTTTAGTAATAGAAATTTAAATTTTGATCTATTAAAGTGAAGACCTGAGATTGCATAAGATTTAACAATTAATAAATCTAACTCCTCTAGAGTTTCTTTAAGTTAGATAATATTAGTAGTATATCGTCATGAAATAGCATTATTTTAGACTTATATTGATCATAAATGTCCACCCCTCTTTTTTTTTATATTGTTACATATTAAAACTGCAAGAATTTCAATAGCCAGTGCAAATAAAATAGGCGACAAAGGACAACCTTATTTGGTGCCTTTTGTCAGAGAAATAAATTTGATATAAAATGGCCTAATTTGACATATGCTAGATTATTTTATATATACATTCTTTATGAATTAAATGAAGGGAGAGGGAAAGTCAAATAAAACTAGGATTTTGAATAGAAATTCCCAACTTACAGAGTCAAAAGCCTAATCTATATCTAATCCAGTTATCAGTGCTTCTTGATTTTCCCTATTTAAATAATCAATAAGAGTGAGTATCCTTCTGATATTGTCATGGGTATGTCTATTGTGTATAAACCCTGTTTGATCATTATGAATTATTTTAGATAATGGACTTTTCATTCTATTTGCTATAATTGACATAAATATCTTGTAATCATTGTTCAGTAATGATATAGGTCTATATGAAGAACAAAGATCAGGTTTCTTATTTTCTTTTAGGATCAGAGTAATTAAAGTTTATTTCCAAGAAGGTGGTATTATTGCTTGTGATTGGATTTCTAATAATGTTTCATGAAAAAGGGAGATTGTGGATGTAGAAAAACGTTTATATATCTCTATAATTATGCCATCTAATCCTGGGGCTTTATTAGTTTTACTTTCTGTTATCCTATCAGTTATTTCTTTATAAGAGATGGGTCTTTGCAGATCTACTTTTAGTTTTTCAGGGATTCTTTTATGTTAGTAGAAATTATCTCCAAATTTAATTGATCAATAGATATTTTCCCATTTTAAAGTGTTCCATATAATGGTGTCTAAATGCATCAAGAATATCTCATATATCCGACACTCTCTTTCCCATTCCTTCATGATGAATATTGATAATATTATTAACTTTGGATTATATTTTAATCCTTGTGGATAAATTATGTAAATATCTAGGGGAAGTGGCCAAAGAATTTACTTTTAATTTTTCTAGTGCTAAATTAGTTTTGTGGGTTAAAATTTAATAGTACTTCTTATTTAATTCCCCTATTTTCTTTTTGCTTTTTGGATAGTTTGGGACTTTTTCAGACTTCACTAACGAAAGTTGAGATAATAATTCTTGTAATTCAGAATCCCATTCTCTAAGTTTGTTTTTATACCAGCTAAGAGTTTTACCAAATATATAGGCTTTTAGTAAATCACATACCATGACTATGTTAATTTCTGTGGTATAGTTAATGTCAAGGAAAAACTGCAGTCCTGACAACAACCAAGGTTTAAATTCTTTGATTTTTTGTAATATATGATGGAATTCTAGAAGAAAAAGTTAATGGTTTAAACTCAGTTTGAAAATTTAAAATCGGAGAGTTATGATCAGAGAATGGACATGGAATTATTGAGAAATTAGTAATTTTTGTAAGCAGATCCTGAGCAACAAATATTTTATCTGTTCTAGTTTGAGCACCAAATCTATAGTCTTGATGGGAAAACAATAATGATTTGTCTTCTTTCAATTTAAACTTGTCTATTAAATGCAATGATTCAGTCCATTTTTTAAGGATTTTGTGATGGAGGATATACAAATATGTATTTTATTAGTAGTTTCAGAAGTATCTAAAATTCAATTAAAATCTCCTCCTCTTATTAAGTTACCTTTATAATTATTAACAATGAAGCCTAAGTGATTTTTAACAGTTCCTACTCTAATATCAGGGAACCAATATAGGTTTACTAGTGTCCATATTCTATAGTTAAATTTTAGGTTTATAGGTAGGTACTAGGCTATCGGCCCTGGGGCCTATACAAACCCAGCCAAAAAGGTACCCTGGCTTTTGCCACCCAAGAAAATTATTTTCCTGTGCCACTGTCGAGCAGAGCCACAGAGGTGATCCCCGGGGTGAATTTCCTATTTCCCATCCAATCATCAAGATTTTTCTTGAAGAGTGCTAATGAGGAGCTTTGTTTGATATAGATAAGTAGTTTATTCCAGAGTATGGGAAGTCTCTGGGACAGGAATCTATCCCTCTGGCATGTTCTGTTTATTGTGTTGACAAGGTTTAGGTCCCTAGAGCGTGTAGCTCAAAGGGATTGGGATTTCTTTAAGTGGAGCATGTCCAACAGCTCTGGGTTTGACATAGCTTTGTATGTTAGGCAGAGATCACCTCTGAGTAGGCGATATGTGACAGAGTAAAGCTGGAGTTTTTTGATACGGTCTGCATAGGGCATCTGTTTGAGGACAGTAATCCTTTGTGAGGTATTTCTGCAGCCTTTCCAGTTGTTGTAGATGTCTTGTGAGGTACATACCAAAAGGGGCATTGTACTCTATAATGGGTCTAATGAGTGATGAGTCGAGGGGAACAATGACCTCTTTCTTTCTGGATGAGCAACCTTTTGTGATGAGGTGTGCCATGTAGAAGGATTTCCTGACTACTGTGGCGATGTGATTATCGACACTGTCCACCTGTGTCCCAAGGACTCTTATCACACTTTCGGTGTTAAGTTTACTTCCTCCTATGTTGTAGTTCATGGGTACAGAGTTTTTACCAAAGGGAATGATAATGGACTTTTTGGCATTGAGCTTGAGGCCATAGCTTTGACACCAGGCATCTGCCTCAGTGAGGCCCTTTTGTAGGATGTCCACATCATTAGGAGTTTCGATTATGGCTCCTAGTTTGCAGTCATCTACAAACTTCATTAGCCAAAGACCTTCTGTGTTAACCTGTACTTCAGAGAAGTAGATACCAAACAGGAGGGGACCCAAGACTGAACCCTGTGGTACTCCACTTGTCACTGGTCTGAAGTCAGATTTGGAGTCTGCTATTTTCACAGTGTGGGTTCTTTCAGTGAGCCATTTGGCAACCCATCTTGTGACATAGGGATTTATGCCTAGTTTAGTGAGTTTATCTATAATTCCTGAGTGGGGGGTGGTGTTGAAAGCCTTGGCAAGATCTAGATAGGCTGTGTGAACCACCTTACCCTTGTCTATGGCTTTGGTGACTGCTTCAAAGAAGTCTATCAGGTTTAGGAGACATGATCTGTCTTTTACAAACCCTTACTATACAACCTTTACTACAACAATTGCTATAAGACCCTCTTTATCTACATATTTGTAAATAACTTCAGGATTAATAATGTTCTTTTTCCATAAAATTGTTACTTCTCTGGTCTTTGACTTGTAAAAGATTGAGCTAAAATTGTGTATTGTTAGGGGTCCATGTATACCTATCATTTGTTTTAAAGTGAGTTTCTTGAAGAAAAACTACATGGGCTTTGTTTAATCTTAGAAATCTCAGTAGGTTAGATCTTTTACTTGGATTATTTAAGCCATTATTATTTAAAGATAGCAACTTTAGATCCATATCAAATTACTGTTAAAAGTTTGATCTCTTTGATATTTGTTACTTTTGAACAATTCCTCTCTGATAACAATAAAGATGTGTTGTTTGTAGTTTTTTAGACACTAAAGTCAAGCTTATTTCCTTCATGAATGGAAGTAAGATAAAGATCAAGTCAGGCATAGAGAAAAGAAAAGAAATTTTAAATATTAATATAATTAGAATAACAACTATAAATTGTACAATGTCCCACTCTAAACATGGAATGCAAATCATTCCTAATCTAACAGATAAATGTAGGTCTGTTGGATTATCCCTCACGACTTCAGTAATTTGAAACATCTGAACTTCATAAATATAAATATGGAGAGTAATTTATAAAAAAGAAGTATAATATTCTAAAGTACATAACATACCAGGAAACACTGTCTTACAGAATACAATTCAGCAATCTTATTAAGTTAAAGTATAGCTGACATGCAATAAAGTTATGTGGAATTCCCCAAGTTATAAGAAGTGAGCTTCCAAAGTAGTAATAACTTAAATATAAGTCAGAATAAATTACAATTATGTTCAACTTAGTATTAATAATAACTATATTACAATGAATAATGTACCTGTCTTTTTTATACCATTATAAGCCATTTTCATTGTTATATGATACCTATCTTTCTATTATGACCCAAGTAATAATTTTTTACATGTAATCACATCTGTTTAACAATCAAAGTATTCAAATATTGTAATCAAATGAGGTTAAATGTCATATTACAGTCCTGGTGGTGTTCAGAGTCTGATATAAATAAGCATGAACCTATGAACCTATAGGAATACCTATGAAGCTATAGGAAATTCACTCCGGGGATCACCTCTGTGGCTCTGCTCAACAGTGGCACAGGAAAATATTTTTTTTGGGTGGCAAAAGCCAGGGTATTTTTTTGGCTGGGCTTGTATAGGCCCCAGGGCCGATAGCCTCGTACCTACCTATGAACCTATAAACATAATCAAAACAACATATTAAGTTATATGTATTCTCAATAAGGTCCTTCCTTTCTTTAAGATAAATTATTGGTCAGCATTAGGTAAAGGGCTTTTGCAATCAGATATATTATAAACACCAGAATTTTATGCAGTTGAACTCAATATACATAAATTACTTAGCAAGTTTTATATGCAAGATATAATCTTGAATACTTTAAACTTACATAGATGTTCTTTCCCATTCTATAGTGTTTCAGAACTATACATATTACTACAGTCTATATTTCATTTCATACAGTCTGGAGATTATATGTTTAAATAAAATAACAGACATAATAAGTAACTGAAGATGTTATGACAAATTTCTAGACTTTGTCTCTGAGTATTATAAGATATAACATTTTTAAACCGAGCTTATTTACCTATAAAAGACAGTTGCTCAAAAGGAATAATCAAAAAACGTATACAATTTACAGTAATGCACAGTGCAATGGTTTTATGTCTGTGATTTAAATACTGTATATACTTCAACTAATTTCATAGATATATGTCATTTCCTTGTCCCTTCAGGAGCATATTATTTTTGCATGTCATATTTGTATCAGTCTGCATTAATATATCAACTATGATCATTCAGATTTATTAAATCAATATTCCATAAAGTGACATGCAACCAAAAAGAGAATGCATAAGATGTCATATTATTAAAAAAAACATTATAGTGTAAAGTCTATATTCCATGTTATCTAATGGAAAGTTATTGTTTAAGTGTAAAAAGTAATATTGAAATAGTTATCATATAATTAATAATGCTTATGTCATTCATATAAGCAATAATAAACCACGGGTCAGTACTTTCAGTAAGGGTGCCTCAAAGGTATTCATTAAGAAATATATAGTTTCTTTGGGTCTTCTATATGAATATTAATTTTGATTAAGCAGGTACACTGTAAGAGAGACATATGTCCTGATTTCCTCTCTTTCTTATTGCTGGTTACATTATTCAAATGTTATAGTGAGAAATCTTACACAAATAATGAAATCTCATAAGACTATGAAAAGAGGATTAATGCAGTCATTTTCTAATAATGTTGTCTTAAAAAATCCTAGATTATGAGTAATTAATAAACATGCATAAATGTTTATGTATGAAAGTAGCCATGTCAGCATGCATATTAATATGATGCCGTTTTCTCTTATCTTTTCTCCTCTCTCCCTCCCCCTCCCTTCCACTCTCCCCCCTTTCCTTACTTCTCTTTTCTCTCCCCTTTTTCTCTTCTTCCTTTTCAAGCTAGACTCTGATATCATTCCAGGCGAATCATGCGCAAAGAGGATAGGAATGTGTATTTTTTTTTAGACCAAACCCGTATCAATATATTACAATGAATACATTGCTTCCTTACCTTTCAGTTAATGGCCATATATTAATGTGTACATGTATAGTAAAGCCATTTCACTTTTTTTGTTTTTTTTAATCATTACTTATTAATAATACAATTTACATCTTTATTAATTGATCATTAAAACTGAATCTTCAGCACAGATAAGGCAATTCAAGATAAATGTTTCATTTTGATATTACGTTCCCAGGACAAGATGTATTTTCACTTTGGGAGTATTTAGCAAAAGTCTCCAGTATATGCTGTTATCCTACCAAATAACATAGCCAGTGATTCATACATTTAATTAAGTCTGTGCAGTTCAAAACTGGAAACAATGCAGAATGAAGCCTGAGTGGAAAATAGATTTGCTCCATCCACCCCCTTTTCAGGGCAGTCAGTATAACACTTATAATCTTACTACTAGTAAAAAACTGAGTATTACACAATTTTAAGCAAAATATAACCTGTTCCATATTAAAAAGAAGGTTAAATAGCTGCCTAAGTGTATTTATCATGCAAGACTTGTATCTATCAGTTATCCATATTGAATGAGCCCATAATTGTGAAAAGATGCACATCCCACTACATAAAACATGTTCAAATAACATCTCAGTTCAAACTATACCATAACATAGATCTTAAATAAGATCTCAAATTAAATATCATATGGTCTATATAAGGTTAAACAACCTAATAACGCAATAATCCTACTGAGAAGTCATTCATTTTGTATAATTTCTCTCACCTGTTAAAGCCACAGTTGAACACTGCATGTATAAATAATCCAAAAGCAGAGTGAACAGTGAAGAAGTGTTTCAAGTGTGCAGAATGCAATGATCTGGTTATACAAGCAGATATAATCCAAATTTTTTTATTAGCCAGATAAACAGCTTAGTTGCACTCAAGAAAGTTTTACAAGTCTTCCTGCTATCTCACAAGACATATCTAAATGGCAACAGATGAAGCTCCTTATGTTAGCTAAAACTTCTATCATTAAAATTACTATCCTCCCAAAGCTTCTCTATCATTTCCATGCATCCCTCTCCTTCACTCCTAATGCTCTTTTCACTAGAGTACATAAAGCCTTTGTGAAATTTATATGGCACCCCAAATCTGTAAGAGTATCTTATCAAAGACTTATCCTTCTAAAAATCAAGGGAGGTCTTGCTATGCCTGATCTGCAACTATATTATAGAATTATGCACGCAAATAGAATAATTACAATTGCCAATCATCATCCAAATTATGACACATGGACTCCCCCTGGGTAAAAATATGGCATAATCACACCCTGAATAACAAATTTAACCCTAAAGCTCTCCTGTTTTTAAGTCCATTAACTCTCAAAAAGCTGAAACTACAGCATACCTTAAAAGTGATAATCAAAACCTTTCAGGAGTTATTTAAATCCATGAACCTAGAAAATGCACTTCTCCATTTCCGGCCCTTCCACCTTAACCCAAATCTCAAACTGAACTGTTGCAGGATCAATCTGACTGAATACCTCCTAGTAAGAGAATACGCACTATGGGATATCCATAAACATAGCCACTCATCACTAACAGAACTTCAGATCTTCTTAAATTTATCTAAAAATACATCATTATTTTGAGGCAAATAAGGGCAATCATTATATCTCTACTTCATGGCCATACTATCACTGATTCTAACTGCATCCTGGTGGCCAAGTTGCTACAAAATTTAGCCAGCAAGAAAAGTATGCTGTCCTCATCATGTAAACTTATTATCTGAATTCTCTATCAGGAAAAAAATGTATCCGTATAATATTGGGATTATCAAGGGACAAATCTGTCAGTAGATCAGAAACTTTCAGCCATTAAATCCATACTTCTGTTTTCCCCAATCAAAAAGCTTACCTATACACAATTTATGGTTGCCGACAACTTATACTTCACTCCAGTCCACTTAAACAAATTTGACTCAAATGTGTCCACTTCAGGTCCCTGCTTCTCCTATCCCCATGCAGACATCATTCATATTTTATGGTTCTGTAGATATTACCACAGTATTTGGTGCTCTCTTAAGGTGACACTTGACAAGATAGGTTATCATAAATCAACCCTCTCCTTGGAAATAGCATTATTACATGTTACCAGCCTTAAAATACCTAAATTAAAATTACATGTCTTAGTTACACTTTGTCTTTTAGTTAAATTTTACATTGCCAGACATTGGATAGACCATTCTAAGATGTCCTGGAGAGGTTTTAGGGGGCTGGCTGTCAAATACATTACTTCGCAAAAACTTTTAATAACTAACCCCCACAAGCAGGCCTACTACCAGAACTTCATATTTGAACTCTTGTCCGACAGCTAACAATTATAAACTACATTTTTTCTTTTTCATTATTACTTATTCCCACTCACCCATATGCTTATCTGTTTCCTTTATCTCTCCCTGTTACCCTAATCCCAAGTTAAAGGTGGTTCAAGTTTAAGATTAATGCTAATTCTCCCCCTATAACTGCTGTGTGGACATTATACTTATCCTCTTTCATCTAAACTTACATTAAGTGAATTCACAGCGATTTTACTGGTCTTAAGCAGCACAAGTGTATATATTGTATGTGTACAATATATGTGTAATGTTTGTGCTCTCTTTTATTTTACTGTACATGATTAATCTGCAATCGTTTGTGATATATGAGTATGGTAAAATTGGTAAAATCAATAAAATTTCTGTTTGAAAAAAAAAAAGAAAGTTTCACAAGCCGTGAAGCCAAACATCACTATTTCCCATTGTCATAGCAACACAAGCATTATTGAAGTCCTGCTCATGAAGCGTACAAGATAAAACAGCATAATGTGCTCGTGAGGTATTCCAAGTACAAAAAGCTTCACATCGCACATCTGTTTATGCCTGTCATTTCCTCCTTTTTCAGCCTGAGACAACACAAGTGTTGGTATTAGTTGTACCAGTGCATACTTGTGCATATAGTTCAGCCTGCTACAACACAATTGTTGGTATTATTTGTACCAGTGCATACTTGTGCATATAGTTCAGCCTGCTACAACAGAAGTGGTGGTAATAGTTGTATGAATGCATACTTGTGCATATAGTTCAGCCTGCTACAACAGAAGTGGTGGTAATAGTTGTATGAATGCATACTTGTGCATATATTTCGGCCTGCTACAACACAAGTGTTAGTATTACTTGTACCAATGCATACTTATGCATATAGTTCAGCCTGCTACAACTCAATTGTTGGTATTATTTGTACCAGTGCATACTTGTGCATATAGTTCAGCCTGCCACAACACAATTGTTGGCATTATTTGTACCAGTGCATATTTGTGCATATAGTTCAGCCTGCTACAACACAATTGTTGGCATTATTTGTACCAATGCATACTTGTGCATATAGTTCAGCCTGCTACAACACAAGTGTTGGTATTATTTGTACCAATGCATACTTGTGCATATAGTTCAGCCTGCTACAACACAATTGTTGGCATTATTTGTACCAGTGCATACTTGTGCATATAGTTCAGCCTGCTACAACACAAGTGTTGGTATTATTTGTACCAATGCATACTTGTGCATATAGTTCAGCCTGCTACAACACAATTGTTGGTATTATTTGTACCAGTGCATACTTGTGCATATAGTTCAGCCTGCTACAACACAAGTGTTGGTATTATTTGTACCAGTGCATATTTGTGCATATAGTTCAGCCTGCTACAACACAATTGTTGGTATTATTTGTACCAGTGCATACTTGTGCATATAGTTCGGCCTGTTACAACACAAGTGTTGGTATTACTTGTACCAATGCATACTTGTGTGTAAAGTTCAGCCTGCCACAACACAAGATGTTGCATTCCAGTAGTTTGCATACACCTGAACCTGTGCTCCCCTGATGTATGCCAGATGCCATGAACATGGTACAGACAGGCTCTCTCCCCAAAAATGGGTGCATTGCACACCAATTTCCACAATTCCTGCCTAGCTTTTTCAACACACAGCTCACAGGCTGATTCTGAGTTGCCTCAGTAACACTCTCCCCTTGGTTCTGTGCTTTATGGAGCAAGTATTTTTATACAACTGTAGTTAGTTTTGTTTAGTAGTATTACATGATTGTCACAGAACTATAGTGTCTTAAAAGTGGTGTTTGGTTGCTGGGATGTTGCATAGCTTGCGGTTTATGCTGTGACACTGGTAATGGTGTGTGACCTTGTGGTTTGGTAAATTATAGTTTTAATATAAATTACCTGCTATTTCTTGAACTACTGCATTTACTCATCCAAAGCAGAAAATTCAGTCATGAAGCAAATACATTGACTCCAACAACGCAGAATATTTATTTGCAAAGAAATGTTCTTATTTCTTAAAAACAGCCCTCATTTGAGCATCAGGCTATTTATTGACTAGTATAAACCACTGTGTTATTATATTAATATGCAGAGAACATTTATACAAAAATATATATTTTGTCCCAATATATTTTAATTGTGGTGGCATTTGCAACAAGGTAATACAATTTCTTTTTCTTAATATGATTTATTGCGTGTTGCATTCATATTCATATTTATACAACAGATTTCATGGATAAATTATTTAGAACAACATTACAAAGGTAATAATTTCTGTTAGAAACACATCTGTTAATGCCTGAGAACATGCATATTAATTTCACCTACATTTTTGAATTGCTATCATGACATTGTTTGTATGTGTTCATATATGTCAGGTTTTGAGAAATGGATATGTGGCTTTCAGCTAAAAGTTTTGCAAACCACTGAAGTGGCTTATTCCACAGCCTTCACCTATCGATTAACTGCTGGCCAGAGATCGTGCAGTGTAGTGTTGTTTGTTATATGTCTATTTTTCCTTACTTAAAATGTCTGCCAGACAAGTAGTTTTCCTCTAAAATGTATTGTGTAGTGCTTTTATACCTATAAAGCTGAAGCTACATAAACCTGTGTCCCACTTCAGAAAAAAAGGAAAATAAAGTACATGGAGTGGGTCAAATAGCCTGTAAACAGCTTATAAGGTCCACCTGTACCTTTACTTCTGCATGATGAAAGGAAAACAAAATTGATTATGCAGCCATGAAGGACGACGGGAACATTTATTCCTGGAAGAAAGAATCACGACATACTTTCATCTTTCTTACTTTGTAGTGTAAGTGAAAACGTACATGGTCATACGATTACACAGAACTAGAAACAGAAGATAAGGTATGCTGTTTGCAATATACAAATTATGTTCTTAAATACTCACTTTGTCTATATTAGGAAATTGCAGTACTGTACTGTCTTTTATTTTATTTTAAATATTTATTCAGTTGCATAGGCTGGGTCAGTGACCCTTTTCAGTTTTAATCTGTTCAAAAATATAAAACATGCTAACAAAACTGTGTAGAAAATATGAAAATCAGTCTAAATATGTAACTCTGACATTTAAAAAAGGGCAACAGTAAACAGATGTTCCGTTAAAGTAATCGCTTTTATACATGCTTGAAAAAATATTAGCTGAACACCAATCAGCTGGGTTCAGTTGAGATAGCTGGGTAAAAGTGTTGCAGCAAGAATTCTTCAGGTTGACTGCGATAATTTTGTGTTGCTGAATTAGAAAGGGACTAATCTGAGAAGAAGTAGTTTGTAAATTAGGCAACAGGAGGGCATTGCAGCCCTCAGTTAAATGGGAAGGATCATAGAGTTTTTAAACGTGGTTCACTGATGCAGCCCTCAGTTGAATGAGAAGGATCATAGAGTTTTTAAAAGGTGGTTCACTGATGGTCAGTCCTATATCTATTAACCATAAACCTACTGATCTTGTTCAGTGTAGACTATCTTTTATAGTTGTGGGAGGACCCTGCTTTCACTAAAGAGGATCCATATACAGACGTTGGAAGAAGTACCTCTGTCACATTTACAGTACAGGTCTCATGTGCATGCAGATGTGATGTTGCATATATTAAGTTTCAGACTGCAGTCATCCAAGATGTAGCCCCTTTCTCCACCCCAGCATCTTGGCTAGTGTTTATTTCCACTCAGCATAACTTTTCAATACTGTAAAAAAGCTCGCGAAATGATGGACATAAGAAGAAAAAAGTTTGGGCAGCAATAAATTTTGGAAAAAAAAGATATTTATTTATTAATTACATTTATTGAATATAGGATCAAAGACGATTACTAGGCTATCAACCCAAAGGTCATTTCAAGCCTAGCCATTTCATTTCCAATGTAATACCATAAAAATGCTAGTCAACACACAAGACTGCATTTAGTAACTGCCTATGTCCAAGATGGTTGTGGGTGCTATCCCCAGTAAGAATTTATGGTGCCCCATCCACTTGTCCAGGTTCCTTTTGAACAGTGTCATAGAGGTCCTCTGTTTCACATGAATTCCTATTCCAAAGATGTGGCAGTCACTCAGAAACAAATCTCTTCCTCCAGCATGTCCTATTTAAGTCGCAGGCCATATTTAGGTGCCTGGGATGGATAGCTCTGGTCCCGTTTGATTTACAGATATGCAGTAAGTTCATTAGGTTTGGGTCTGAGATTGCTTTGTAAGCCAGGGATAAGTCTCCCTTAAGAAGTATATATGATACAGAGTATAGTGACAGAGACTTTAGTCGGTCTGTGTAAGGCACATGCTGGAGTCCCTTAATCTTCTTTGTTAGAAACCTCTGCAGTCACCCAAATTGCTGTTGGCCATTATATTCAATTATGGGCTGGAATAGTGCCGAGTATAGAGGGGTTATAACCTCCTTTATTCTTGAGGTGACGCCCTTACTAATCAAGTGTGCTATGACAAATCAAGGATAATATGCCATCAGTACAAATAACACAATTTCTGACTAATACAAATTAATTAATACTAAAGCAGGTTAAACGGGTCCCATTCAGAAGATCAGCTCAATGGAAAGTTGAATTTCATATGGTCAAGACCATATAATTGGCTTTTTGAAATGTTGAAGCTTTTGAATGGAGATTGTGGTACTGTGGGGATTGGGGAATTTACCCTTTTCCCTGCTTAAGTGCGATCTCAGTGTTGGTATATGTAATATGCAGAGGAGGTGTGGGGATTCCCCCCTGCAAAAACAGATTTTTGTTGTGTTCTGTCATTCAAGGTTTCAGAAAGTTGATCGTATGCTCTTGACCATATGAAGTTCAACTTTCCATCGAGTTAATCTTCTGCATGGGATCTGTTTGAACACAAGGGTTGGAAAATAGACCCAGTGAGGTTACAGTGCTAGACAGAGGACTAATTAATGCAAGTGTATGAATTACAGTTCTGTGGGCAACATATATAGCAAAATACTGGTATTTTATCCAAAATTATGATATTGATTAATAACTGTGACTATTTAGGTGTTAATTATTCAAAAGAGTTGAATGAATAAAAATCATTCATCTACACCAAAGCACATAGCTGTTTACACTAAGGTTACCATGTCACAGCCAGTTATCTTTGCAAAGAGAAACAGAGCCCTTACTATGACCTAGGTGACCCATATTCAGAAAGTGCATTGGGCACCTTTTGGAGCTATTAAGGGGAAAGAGAGGAGTGATGAAGTTTTTTGGGTCCATATATGGCTACTAAATACAAAAGCCATAAACTGTGAAATAATGAATGTAAAAGAGTGAAAGGGACAATTCTTGATCAACTGCAGTGTCAAAAAAAATACATTGAATGGCCATAGTTGTCCAGCAACCAAGAAGTAACGTGATGCATAAGGTAAGTGAAGGTAGGCCTTTTCAGTTTGTGCTCTTCTGTACTGTAGTGCAATCTTAGATTTGGTATATATAGTTAGGGAGGGTGGGGGGGCACAGCCCCCCACCTTGGTTGGTTGTGTGTGGAATGTTGGCCAACTATGGTCATTTGGTGTTTTATTTTTCAGTGTTGCCATCGTTCGATACTTGTGAATTTTGCTGTTTTATTTTCACTGTTGTGTGGTTCAGGTTTTTTAGCATTTGGTAGCAGAACATAGACCCAAGTTTTTTTGGGTTGCCTGTTTTTGGGGTGGAGATGGAGCCCCCCACATCTGGATGCTTTTTCTCATTATAGGATGCCTCATAGAGATTCTATGGGTGCACCTGCTATAAGGAGAGATGGGTAGTCCTGAGGGGTTATATTTATTGTAGAACATAGTGACACATCCTTGCTGATACCCAATGCATGCAAAACCTTGGGCAGTTATAGACATACACAACAAACTAGGCTAAAAGATCCTGGCCTTGGATGGGTGATGGCCCTGCTCTATTATTTCTTGGCTTTTGCTCATGGCAGGAACAAATGGGTGGTGGGGACTGAGCAATGAAAGGGCAGTATGGAGCAGTGGAGAGAAAGGTGTTTTATGTTTTTTTCTTTCCCCTGCAACATTTACAGAGCCAAGTGTCCAGCCTAACCACGTAACCAGTCCTCAGTTGGTGACACTGCATATACTGTCATTCAATGCATGTGTAAACACTGCCACACCTATTTTATCTTAACACATTCCCATGGTGCGTCTTAGTCCACCTGACTGCCACTGACTGCATAGCCAGTATGTCCTCTACTTTCCCAGGGTTCTTAAACATTCTTCTGGATATTCTGTTCCACCTATATTGTACTTCTTTGCAAAGCTCATAAACCAGACCTGCAGTCTTGTTCCTGTGCCATATGTTCTATTCCCATTGCAGTACTGACTCTTTCTGCAACTCAGATCCTATTTAATGCCTCTCTCCTTCAGCCTCCAAGGACTGTCTTCAAACATTTTGTCTTAACTTTTTTTAAATTATGCCATGATTCCCTTGTTCTAACCCAAACCATTCCTTATTAGTCTTTATATTTTCCTGTACCTTTCAAAGCTCACTTTCCTGACATTGTTGGATTTACCTTGCACGTTCCTCTAACTGCATACAATGGCAACCAAAGTCTACCCTATAAACTCCATGCCTTTCTAACCTGATTAAATGCTCTCTCATTTCCTGGTGAAATTACATCTTTCTCAAACTCCAGATACTTCATCTGCCTTCCTGTTTCCCCTCCTAACGTTTCCTGACCTCCTCAGTTAAGACCTCTGCATTTTGTTTAACTTTTGAGTCTGTCCACATTAGCCCCCACTGCCTAACCAACTCTTCATCTCCCCTTCTGCATCTTGTGCATACCTCTCAACCTCTTAGAGCAAGAAATCTGGACAAAGCCATGAATAAAAGTGGGACAGAGGCCCAAAAAATAGGGGCAATTTTTAAATATTGATCCTACAAACTTAGAAAGTTGATAGAATAACAGGTTTTGCATTAGCATCCATTTTCTGAAGGGTATGAAGTCTGAAGCTCAAATGTTTGACATTATTTTATAATTTCAGTCTTCAATGATTTGCCACTAATTTGCCAGAAAACCACAATTTTATGAAAAGCGAACCAAAAATATGAGGCAAAAATCTGGACATTCTGCAAAAATCTGTGCAGTTGAGGGGTATGATCTTGTGTTGTCTTCCTGACCCTGTTACCCTTTCCTAGCACCTGTTCAGATTCCCATATAACCTGTCTGATACATGGATGCTTAATAGCTGTTATATTCATGTCCATGGTGACCACTGTAGTCTGCCTTCCAACGTCAGGCATTTCTCGATCTCCTGTTTTCATGCATTTGATTTCCTAATATTGTGCTACAAACCATCAAAAACAAACCAGATCTGAATGTTATTGAATTGTTCCGTAATTTTGTGTTAAGCAGTGCTAAAGATTCTTTACAGGGAGAACAGTGGCTTCATCCCAATATTGCACACATTTTGCACCTACACATTGGCCAGCAATATCATTTATCAAAAATGTGAAAAAGTAAAGTCTCAGACCAAAATCCTGGGGAACTGCAATAGTGATTAAATGAGGGAGTAAAACGGCATTATTTTTTCTACAAATTATGGCCTGTTTTATAAATAGCTGGCAAAATGCATGGCATTATTAACTATGCTGATTGCCTTTGACAGATCTAAAAAAAGAGTAACTATTATCTTCCAAAACTGAAGAAAAACAAACTGTCAAAAAACAAACCAAAAGGTTCCAAACTAGCAGGTGTAAAACTCCAAAGGTTTATTAGGAAATGTAAAAGTAAAGTGCTTTTCGTCTCCCTTAGTAGGAAGACTTCTTCAGACAAAGGAAAAAATCATCAAACACAATTTAAAACCCAAAAAAAGGGGTGTGTGTTACAAAATTACAAACAGCTGCCTTAATTGAACCCACTGACATACCTTCACATTTAAAGTTGTATTTCATTAAAAGCATGAATAAATGTCCACTTAGTGTAGACAGGGTGTCAAACATAAAAAAGCTTTCAAAAAAGAAACATGAACTTGATAAAAGTAACCAAGAATGTCTTAGTGAAGATTCATGAACCTAATCAAGTGTAAATACTGTTTGTTTCCCTTAAAATACAATTTAGCAAACAACTTTTCATAGGGTAAAACAAAACTCATACAGAATCTTGTGATTAAAAAGAAAATAAAATGAAGTAATGCTTGCAACTAAGTATTTACAAATATAATATCCATTCCTTAACAGAAAATGTAGTAAGAAGTATACATCTCTAATGCATAATGAAGAATCAATAATAAATGAATAAATAAACAGTGCAACTCAACTAGGAGTCTGCAATAACCGGAATTTCAAAGGTGTTTCTAATAAAAGAAATGTTATTTCTAATGTTAAATAACCGAATATGTTTATTTCTGTGTTAAAAATCTAACACAGAAATTGCTTGTCTCATTTTATTTTCTTTTTAATCACAAGATTCTGTATGAGTTTTGTTTTACCCTATGAAAAGTTGTTTGCTAAAATGTATTTTAAGGGAAACAAACAGTATTTACACTTGATTAGGTTCATGAATCTTCACTAAGACATTCTTGGTTACTTTTATCAAGTTCATGTTTCTTTTTTGAAAGCTTTTTTATGTTTGACACCCTGTCTACACTAAGTGGACATTTATTTATGCTTTTAATGTAATACAACTTTAAATGTGAAGGTATGTCAGTGGGTTCAATTAAGGCAGCTGTTTGTAATTTTGTAACACACACCCCTTTTTTTGGGTTTTAAATTGTGTTTGATGATTTTTTCCTTTGTCTGAAGAAGTCTTCCTACTAAGGGAGAAGAAAAGCGCTTTACTTTTACATTTCCTAATAAACCTTTGGAGTTTTACACCTGCTGGTTCGGAACCTTTTGGTTTGTTTAGTGACTATTATCTTGCCAAGACTTAATGAATAGGAAATAACTCAACAGCTCGTAACAAGGTAACATCAGTTTCATGACATCAAAATCTATGGTGTTAATGAGAAATTACGTTATTACTGATAACATTAAAAATAAATAGCACAGCTTAGATGAAATTTATTAAGCCACTAAAATGAAAACATGGCACATTCATTGTATTCTAGTATAATACTAGACTAACAACCCCAGGGGCTATTTTAAGTCTTGCCAAGTTCCCCAAAATAAAATTTGATATGTAATGTTTCCCAAATACTTTGTGAAGGTGGTATATTTGTAGGTAGATAAATAATTACAGGCTTCATATACTATTTTCAAAAGCTGTAGACTTCTTCAGATCTGTGTTAATGCCGGAGTAACATTAAAGTGAGTCTACAGCTCATGAAAATAGTTTAGATTAATGTGATTTTTAAAATGTGCATACCATCACATATATGAGACACACCTGGTTGCACCCTTGTCTATTTAATTTAAATTTTAAAAATGGCAGACAAGTGAAAGTGAATGGTATGCATTAGTAATTCCTGCTTCTCTTACAGTAATATGTACCTTTTCCAGGTAGCAACACTAATCATATTTTGAAAATGAGTTGCAATGGATTATTCGGTGACAGTATTCTTTTGTGACAATTGCATGAATGACATTTCTTGCCTTGAACTATTCTGTTCTGATTGATATCCACACATACTTGGTCATAGCTTCTCCATTTCATACACTAACATGATATTATGCAACTGTATGAAAACATGTCAAACTACTGTAAATAACAGTGTTGTATATTGCAAGAAAGAAAATGCCTTGGGTGCAGGACACATATTATCCCCCTACACCTGAGCAAGCACATTGCTGCCTTATATATTTCCCCAGACAACAACATTCCCGTTCTCGAGGACCTCTTTCAATTTTTTTCCTCTAATGTAAATAAAGAAACTGTTATACTTAGGGATGTGAATATAGACTAGTTACTTGTAAACACTGACTCCCCAACCCTCTCTATTAGCCTATTTAGTTTCATTCAAGTAATCACATCACCCACTTGAATTAGCAAACACAACAGGCACTAGGTGCTAGACTAGATCCTTACCACCTCACTTTCAAACATAAACACCTTTGGATGTCCCCAGACATCAGTGACCATCTCCCTACATTTATTACAAGACAAACTAGTCACACCCCAAACATACAATATTAAAACAAGTTCGTAGACATTCCTCTTTTAACAAAGACACCTTTATAATCTACCTCTCCCAATACATCTGTCTCTAAAAAATCTACCACTAGTAGGTGGTGTTACCCATTTTAATAAAACATTCCTTAACATACGAAATGAGTTACCTCCCATGCAAACAAAATGAACCAAAAGTAACCCTGCTTCACGCCTCACCAAAAACCCAAACATCTCATGCTAAATACAGACACAGCCTGGAAGATGTGGCATAAAGATAGAACACAACAAAAGTGGCAAATATTTAGACTACTTGGTAATCAATGTAAACAGCAAGTCAAACAAGACAAAATTGCATTCTTTCACTCACTTCAAGGCAAACATCACCACAACTGCAAGCAGTTCTGGACAACCATAAAAAACCCTACTATACCCCTATCAAACCATCACCCCATCTCCTGCCACTAAGAATGACACAGACACCATAGCCACCCAATTCAATAAACACTTATTTCAATCTGTCTTCTCTTTACTAGAATCTAATGTATCTCTGTCCTCACCATCAATACACAGAATAGCCCTCTGTTTTCTTTACACCAAATACCTACCTTAGCTACCAAAAACTGAAAACCACTGCACCACCTGTTGACAAACTCCCAACCAAGTACCTTAAGTTAGCTGCAGATGTCCTGGCATACCTCAACTCAATACTCATAAATAGATCTATTACAGAAAACTATGTACCTACTATCTGGAAAAAATCACATATTATACCACTTCACAAAGGTGGATCAGCCGCAGACCTCTCCAGCTACTGCTCCACTGCAGTTCTCTCTCCTCTGTCCAAAATCTTAATAAGATGCATACACTCCCAACTCCTAATCCATCTCATAAACAACAAACTACTCTGCCCCACACATAACCACACCACAGCACAGCAACAGCTCTGCTTAGTTATACAGTAACCATAAATATCAACAGAAACAATACTCCCTTTCCTGGATCTGTCAAAAACATTTGACACAGTATCCCACCAACTCCTAATCAATTAACCTATCAAGTCCCTATCACTGTTTTATTCAGCTATTGCTTGGTTCTGTAGCTCTCTCTCCAACAGATAACATGTCACAAAATGGAATCAGGACCGAGCCTCCTTCCCCCATGTTTCTGTTGGTGCACCACAAAGGTTAATTCTAGGCCCAGTACTTTTCAATATATTCACAAACAACCTGCACAAAGCCAGCAAACCTGCCACCTTAGTACAATATGCCAACGTTGCCACCATCATCTCTTCAGCCTCAGCCCTTCCACTACTTCAACAAAGGACTCAAGACTCCTTCAATTCCATAGAATTATGGATAAAGGCTCATTAGCTAATCCTAAATGTAAAAAAACTCCAAATTAATGCTTTTCACCCCCAGATCTCTTTCAACAACCTGTACACCCTTTAATATTACTTCAACAAACACCACTGCCATAGAAACTGTAACAAATACCAAACGACTAGTCATAATAGACAATAATCTAAAATCTGACATGATTATCACCCAGGCCATCAAGAAACCTCCCCCCCAAACTGGGATTCCTGTACTGAAATAAACCCTACCTCACAAGACTCCTCAATAAAATTCTTAGCATCATCTGACCTCCTCCCCCTTCTCTATGAATCACCCATTTTAACCAACGTTCAAGCCACTCAACTAAACAAATTAGAGATAGCTTTAACAAAATAGCTTGTTGGTAGTTAATGGATCCTACCGTACACACCATCATTTAACACTAATGCATCCTACTGTACACACCACTGTTTAACACTAATGCATCCTGCCATACCCACCACTGCTTAACAATAACGTATCCTGCCTTACATGTCACTGTTTAACCTTAATGCATACTACCTTACACACCACTATTAAACACTAATGCATCCTACCTTACACACCACTGTTTAACTCTAATGTATTCTACTGTACACAGCACTGCTTAACACTAATACATCCTACCGTACACACACGCTGCTTAACACTAATGCATCCTACTGTACACACCACTGTTTAACACTAATACATCCTACTGTACACACCACTGCTTAAAACTAATGCATCCTACTGTACCCACCACTGTTTAACACTAATGCATCCTAATGTATGCACCACTGCTTAACACTAATGCATCCTACCATACACACACACACACACACACACACACACACACACACACACACACACACACACACACACACACTGTTTAACACTAATGCATCCTACTGTACACACCACTGTGTAACACTAATGCAGCCTACTGTACGCACCACTGTTTAACACTAATGCATTCTAATGTATGCACCACTGCTTAACACTAATGCATCCCACCATACAAACACTGCTTAACACTAATGCATCCTACCATGCACTCCACTGTTTAACACAAATGCATCCTATCATACACACCACTAACAATAATGCATTATACTGTACACACCACTGTTTAAAAGTAATGCATCCTACTGTACACGCCACAGTTTAACACTAATGCATCCTACTGTACATGCCACTGTTTAACTCTAATGCATCCTACAGTACACACCACTGTTTAACACTAATGTATCTTACTGTATACACCACTGCTTAACACAAATGCATCCTACAATACACACCACTGCTTAAAACAAATGCATGCTACCATACACACCACTGCTTAACACTAATGCATCCTACCGTACACACCACTGATTAACACTAATGCATCCTACCATACACACACACACACACACACACACACACACACACACACACACACACACACACACACACACACACACACACACACACACACACACACACACTGTTTAACACTAATGCATCCTACTCTACACACCACTGCTTAACAAAAATGTATCCTACCATACACTCCACTGTTTAACATTAATATATCCTGCCTTACACATCACTGTTTAACCCTAATGCATTCTATCTTACACACCACTGCTAAACACTAATGCATCCTACCGCACACACCACTGTTTAACCCTAATGCATCTGAATATACACACCACTGTTTAACAATAATGCATCCTATCATACACACCACTGCTTAACATTAATGTATCCTACTGTACAGAACACTGCTCAACACTAATGTATCCTACCATCCACACTACTGCTTAACACTAATGCATCCTACCGTACACACACACTGTTTAACACTAATACATCCTACTGTACACACCACTGCTTAAAACTAATGCATCCTACTGTACATACCACCCTACTGTACACACCACTGTTTAACACTAATGCATCCTAATGTACACGCCACTGAACTGCTTAATACTAATGTATCCTACCATACACAGCACAACACTAATACACACCACTACTAAACACACACACCACTGTTTAACACTAATGTAACACTAATGTATCCTACTGTACACACCATCATTTAACACTAATGCATCCTACTGTACACACCACTGTTTAACACTAATGCATCCTGCCATACCCACCACTGCCAATAAACGATCCTCCTGCCTATATGTCACTGTTTAACCTTAATGCAAAGTACCTTACACACCACTATTAAACACTAATGCATCTTACCTTACACACACACAGCACTGCTTAACACTAATACATCCTACCGTACACACACGCTGCTTAACACTAATGCATCCTACTGTACACACCACTGTTTAACACTAATACATCCTACTGTACACACCACTGCTTAAAGCTAATGCATCCTACTGTACCCACCACTGTTTAACACTAATGCATCCTAATGTATGCACCACTGCTTAACACTAATGCATCCTACCATACACACACACACACACACACACACACACACACACACACACACACACACACACAAACACACACACACACACACACTGTTTAACACTAATGAATCCTACTGTACACACCACTGTGTAACACTAATGCATTCTAATGTATGCACCACTGCTTAACACTAATGCATCCCACCATACAAACACTGCTTAACACTAATGCATCCTACCATGCACTCCACTGTTTAACACAAATGCATCCTATCATACACACCACTAACACTAATGCATTCTACTGTACACACCACTGTTTAACTCTAATGCATCCTACTGTACACACCACTGTTTAACACTAATGTATCTTACTGTATACACCACTGCTTAACACAAATGCATCCTACAATACACACCACTGCTTAATGCAAATGCATGCTACCATACACAGCACTGCTTAACACTAATGCATCCTACCGTACACACCACTGCTTAACACTAATGCATTCTACCATACACACACACACACACACACACACACACACACACACACACACACACACACACACACACACTGTTTAACACTAATGCATCCTACTCTACACACCACTGCTTAACACAAATGCATCCTACCATACACTCCACTGTTTAACACTAATATATCCTGCCTTACACATCACTGTTTAACCCTAATGCATTCTACCTTACACACCACTGCTAAACACTAATGCATCCTACCGCACACACCACTGTTTAACCCTAATGCATCTGAATATACACACCACTGTTTAACAATAATGCATCCTACCATACACACCACTGCTTAACATTAATGTATCCTACTGTACAGAACACTGCTCAACACTAATGTATCCTACCATCCACACTACTGCTTAACACTAATGTATCCTACCATACACAGCACTGCTTAACACTAATCCATCCTACCACACACACCACTGTTTAACTCTAATGCATCCTAATGTACACACCACTGTTTAACACTAATGCATCCTACCATACACACCACTGTTTAACACTAATGCATCCTACTGTACACACCACTGTTTAACACTAATACATCCTACTGTACACACCACTGCTTAAAACTAATGCATCCTACTGTACCCACCACTGTTTAACACTAATGCATCCTAATGTATGCACCACTGCTTAACACTAATGAATCCTACTGTACACACCACTGTGTAACACTAATGCATTCTAATGTATGCACCACTGCTTAACACTAATGCATCCCACCATACAAACACTGCTTAACACTAATGCATCCTACCATGCACTCCACTGTTTAACACAAATGCATCCTATCATACACACCACTAACACTAATGCATTCTACTGTACACACCACTGTTTAACTCTAATGCATCCTACTGTACACACCACTGTTTAACACCAATGTATCTTACTGTATACACCACTGCTTAACACAAATGCATCCTACAATACACACCACTGCTTAATGCAAATGCATGCTACCATACACAGCACTGCTTAACACTAATGCATCCTACCGTACACACCACTGCTTAACACTAATGCATTCCACACACACACACACACACACACACACACACACACACACACACACACACACACACACACTGTTTAACACTAATGCATCCTACTCTACACACCACTGCTTAACACAAATGCATCCTACCATACACTCCACTGTTTAACACTAATATATCCTGCCTTACACATCACTGTTTAACCCTAATGCATTCTACCTTACACACCACTGCTAAACACTAATGCATCCTACCTTACACACCACTGTTTAACCCTAATGCATCTGAATATACACACCACTGTTTAACAATAATGCATCCTACCATACACACCACTGCTTAACATTAATGTATCCTACTGTACAGAACACTGCTCAACACTAATGTATCCTACCATCCACACTACTGCTTAACACTAATGTATCCTACCATACACAGCACTGCTTAACACTAATCCATCCTACCACACACACCACTGTTTAACTCTAATGCATCCTAATGTACACACCACTGTTTAACACTAATGCATCCTACCATACACACCACTGTTTAACACTAATGCATCCTACTGTACACATCCCTGCTTAACAGTAATGCATTCTACCGTACCCAGCACTGCTTAACACTAATACATCCTACTGTACACACCACTGCTTAACACTAATGCATCCTACTGTACATACCACTCTTTAACACTAATGCATCCTACTGTACACACCACTGCTTAAGACTAATGTATCCGACAATACCCACCACTGCATCCTACTGTACACACCACTGGTAAACACTAATGCAGCCTACTGTACACACCACTGTTTAACACTAATGCATCCTAACGTACACGCCACTGAACTGCTTAATACTAATGTATCCTACCATACACAGCACTGCTTAACACTAATGCATCCTATTGTACACACCACTGTTTAACACTAATGCATCCTACCATACCCACCACTGCTTAACACTAATGTATCCTGTTACACATCACTGTTTAACCCTAATGCATCCTACCTTACACACCACTGCTAAACACTAATGCATCCTACCTTACACACCACTGTTTAACACTAATGTATCCTACCATATGCACCACTGCTTAACACTAATGTATCCTACTGTACACATCACTGTTTAACACTAATGTATCCTACCGTACACACCACTGCTTAACACTAATGCATCTTACTGTATGCACCACTGTTTAACACTAATACATCCTACTGTACCCACCACTGCCTAACACTAATGCATCCTACCGTACTCACACACTGTTTAACACTAATGCATCCTACCGTACACACACACTGTTTAACACTAATGCATCCTACCGTACTCACACTCTGTTTAACACTAATGCATCCTACCGTACTCACACACTGTTTAACACTAATGCATCCTACCGTACTCACACACTGTTTAACACTAATGCATCCTACCGTACTCACACACTGTTTAACACTAATGCATCCTACCGTACTCACACACTGTTTAACACTAATGCATCCTACCGTACTCACACAGTTTAACACTAATGCATCCTACCGTACTCACACACTGTTTAACACTAATGCATCCTACCATACTCACACACTGTTTAACACTAATGCATCCTACCGTACTCACACACTGTTTAACACTAATGCATCCTTCCGTACTCACACACTGTTTAACACTAATGCATCCTACAGTACTCACACACTGTTTAACACTAATGCATCCTACCGTACTCACACACTGTTTAACACTAATGCATCCTACCATACTCACCACTTAATAAGATGCATACACTCCCAACTCCTAGCCCATGTCATAAACAACAAACTACTCTACCTCACACATCATGCCTTTCAACCACACCATAGCACAGCAACAGCTCTACTTAGTTTTTCAGAAACCATAAATACCAACAGAAACAATACTCCCTTTCCTGGATCTGTCAAAAACATTTGACACGGTATCCCACCAACTCCTAATCAATGAACTGTCGTCCCTATCACTGTTCCATTTAGCTATTGCTTGGTTCTGTAGCTCTCTCTCCAACAGATAACAGGTCACAAAATGGAATCAGGACCGAGCCTCCTTCCTCCATGTTTCTGTTGGTGCACCACAAAGGTCAATTCTAGGCCCAGTACTTTTCAATATATTCAGAAACAACCTGCACAAACTTTCCACCTTAGTACAATATACTTTGCAATGCTACAATACTGCTTTTCATCGCTCCTTTGTAAATTAAATTTCTGTTTTGCTTTATATGTAAATTTAATCTGTTTATTATTGTATAACACTCCTACAGAAATCAAATTGTAATAACCTCTGTCTTGATCATATTACTCATTAGACGATTATAAAACCCCATTTCTATTGTTAAAAACTGATGCTTTTTTCTTTTTAATTATTTGTAAATTTTTGTAACTCTAATGGAGCTTTTCTCCTGGGCCTCCTCTAAAAATAGGCTTGAGTGCCCCATCAGACCAGCCCAAAAAACAAAAGGCAATAAATAAATACATAAATACATACATACATACATAAATAAATAGTTTGCAAAAAGAGGCAGACGTTGCTGGATGTCGAAGGTGGTCCATATTAGAGGATATCCGCACCTTTTTGTTACAATTTAATAAAGCAGCTCTTCATCTTTTTGGTTAATTTGAGTGTACTCTGAAGATTGTTTCTGTTGTCGCTTACATTTCATTCATTTGAGTGTGTGTGATTGTGTTTCAGCCAGCTATATTTCAAGTTATTGGAGTAGGTCATATCATGTTTTATTATGCCTCGATGGAAATCCATTTATTATTGTGACTTAATCTATTGATATTTTGTTAAAGAGAGTGAAGTTTAATGAATTAGGGTTGTGCTGCTCGCAGTTTATTTTTAATGTTATTTTCACCCACCCCCACCTAGAAACACACACACACACACACACACACACACACACACACACACACACACACACACACACACACACACACACACACACACACACACACACACACACACACACACACACACATATATACAGACACACACACACAACCGCACACATTAACAGTATAAACAGGATTAGTCTGATTATGGTAATCATTTTCACTGGACTTTACGAGACGAAAAGATGCTTATTCATATCACTAACTTTTCTTTAAAGTGTGAAAGTTCAAGATCACTTCATTTAAAAACTTAAAATAATTTTATTTTATTATAAATCATGACTAGTTTGGATGGATGCATATAAATATTGGATTTTCTTCATCCACAATGATTTTCTTCTTAAAAGTTCATAGGTTAGTACTTGACTAACTGCTCTTGCAGACCATCTTAAGCCTAGCAAACTATCCCATTTGGTGCTGAAAATTAACCTATCCCATTGGAGTTTAGACTAATCTATCCCTTTCCAAGATCTACATTTATATATCATTCTAGTGACAATTACTGGATCAAAACATAGATATTTGAAGGGGACTCATGCTGGGATAAAAATCATTTTAGAGCTGCCTCTGCCCATTAGTAATATGGGGGAGGGGGGGTACCATGATGGGAATGGACCCCATTCCTAAGTCAAAATGCGATTAAAGTTCATGAAATTAGTATTGTTTCAGTCTTTGATGTCAGCCAAACGTGCTCCTCGCAGCACCGGCAATGTGCCCAGTAAGGATTCCTTCTGCAGTTCGTACGGAGTTACATGTACTGGTAATGTATCTAAATAAGATTTTAGACTCTTTCTTTATAAGACCCATTGCTCCTACTACTATTGAAACTGTTTTGTTATCTTTCTTCCACATTGCTCTTGTTTCTGCTTGCAGATTCTAATATTTTATAACTTTATGTCTTTCTGTGCGTAGGGCACTGTAGTCACTGGGTGTGGCGATTTCAATGGTCAATGCTACTGTTGTCTTCTGTCCCTCTAAATGGTTATGTTAATACTGCAGAAAAGGTTTAGGTCCCTGGATCAAGTATTTCTGATACCATTTAACATGAGGATGTGAAGTAAGTCCATTGGTACTAGGTCAGAGGATGCCATGCATGTTAGACACAGGTCACCTCTGGGCAGTTTTCGAGAGATCACCTGTAGTTATAGGTCTTTGAGGCTGGCTGTGCAGCATATATTAGTATTTTTTTTTTCTGTTAATAGAAAATAACTTACTAAATGAATTGTATTTGTATACCACATTTCACCAAAGTGTACCTTACAGGGTTTTTCTTACTTGAACCAGCATCTTCATCTGTCTGGTAGACTAAACATGTTGGTCATGGTATGCCTTGGTATGTTACCTTGATCTTCCTGTTCTTTCATCCTGGCTGTTCAATGAAACAATGGCCACTAAAAAGCAGACAATTTGTATGAATCTTCCTGAAATATTGCAATCAAGACTATATAAGCAGCTTGCTCAGATGTTTCCCTGGAATCGTACTGTTTAGGTACTTCTACCTTTTTAATATTATGTTTTTGAGAGCATAACTCCTTACCTTTCATTGTATTTATTAATGCACTTTCTTTTTGTGTTAGTTTACAACTTTCTGTCTGAACTTTAGCATTTCAAGGCATACTTACATGTTGTGAAATTTAATTAAAAGATTGATCAATGGTTTCTCTGAGAGAGATTACTCACAGGCACACATAGTTAATGCTGGGAATACCACTCAGCAACAATGACAAGGCAGAGGGACCCCATATTTTTCCTCTAGTAGAAGGACTGTGAACAGTAACCGAAGGTTCGGAGAGGCCCAACACCCTAGGGTATTTCTAAAATATTCTAGTGATATACAGCATTACTGCAATATTATAAGAAAGAATTGGCCTGTCCTTTTAGCTGATCATAAGGTGAGACAAATAGTGGGTGAGTACCCCTCCTTCACCTATAGGAATAATATGCCTATCAAAAGACTTTTATGTTATGCACCAAGGCCTCCACCCAATATACCTACAGGGAAAGTTGGTATGCTTCCTTGCCACAGTTACAAGGCATGCTCTTCCATACCCACTGAACTTTGTTTCACACATCCCATTACAGGGCGCATATTTACACCCAGATTTGTGGCGACATGCAGGAGCAGCAGTTTGGTATATTTGGCTACCTGCTGCTCCTGTGATACTTTCTATGTGGGCAAAACCACACAACAACTTAGAGAGAGGGTACTTGAGCACCTAGGCAGCATATGTAACCATGTAACATCAAATGCTTTAGCTAATCACGCCTTATTGTTTCCAGGACATAATTCTTTTAAATTCAGTTTTACAATGTTTGCATTTCCATATTAGGAGAGGTGATTTTAATAATGTTGTTGAAATGTGTGAGCTAAAATGGATTGTTTCTTTGCATGCATATGAATACCCAGGACTTAATAGTGGTGTCTTTCTTAAACCAGCCCTACTGAGTAGGCAGTGATATGGGTTACATCACTTTTGTTTGATTGGTCTTTTTTAATTAGTTTTAGTTGATTGGTTGTGCTATGTTTGAAATATTTCTGTGTTTTTAAATACTTTTGTATTTGGTCTGATGAAGCGGTAACCCTGCAAAAGCGTTAACCTTCTTAAATAAAACATTTTTTTATACATTCTTGGTGTTCTACAGACGTTTATCCTGCCTGGACTGTGTTGGTTGACTCACAATTATTTTCTCAGTTTGGTTGTTTTGCTTGTGAGCCTCCTTTAGCGGTGTGGTTAGCTTATTTTTGCCTTTGTATGTATACATGATTACTCATCCTGGATTATACCTGCAGACCTTCAAATTATTGTGAAAGAAAGCTAAGGTTATTATTAAATTTCATACCCTGCCCCTTCCCAGGCAACAGCAGTAATTTGCCCCCTTACATCTTTGCTGCTTTGAGAAAATAATAGATTTTATCCTAGTTTTTCTTAACACCAGACTGGCTGAGTAATTAAACTATATTTATTTAAAATTAAAGAACTTATTTTTCTTAGCATTGGATGGACTGGATAATTAAACATTATTTACTTAAGATTTAAGAATATTTTGAAACCTTAGTTCATCTAGTATACTGAATACTGAGATACCAGTTTAAGTACTGGATATTAACTTTGTTATTGGTAGGGTTACCACCTGTCCCACTTTGCGAGGGACAGTCCCTCTCTGGGCAGTTGTGTTCTGACAAAAAATATTAAAAATGGCAAATGTCCTGAGATGGTAGGACATAATTATGTCCTATATTCTATGTAATAGTTGCATAAAACAGTTATTCTGTATCTAAAATACCTAAATGTTATAAGAAACAGAATAAGCAACTAAAATGCTACAATAATAAGTGTTTATTTAGGCAAAAAAAGTGAAGTTATGTCCTTTGTACTGGCCATGGGTATGTGTTGGCCTATAAAATCTGATGTTTTTCCTGCAAATGTCCCACTTTGCCCATTTGAAAAGGTGGCAACCCTAGTTATTGGTTGTGGTTCCACTATGTCCTCAGTTTAAGTCTGTATATTGTCTGTGAAGTTAATGTCAGAGGGAATGTCAAAGCTGGGTTTCCATAATAGTATGACAAGTAAGGATCACTGATACACTGAGCTTTTAATAAAATAGCAATACATTTGTTATGGGTGCTTTTCCTACTAGGGAGGGTGTTAGTTTGATTCCAGAGATTGGTAACAGTGTTGCATTACTTTTGTTCAGAAAATTAGAGATGGCTACTTTGACCATTTTTTTGTTTGATTCTGTTAGTGGTGTAATTTATATGGTCACCTGGATCAAGGAGTTGCTTTTATTTTGTCCAAGAGGCTAAGCTGAACATCGCTGTGATTCAAATTCATTGAACATCCCTATTGATATCACTCAGAGAATACTAGTTTTGGCATGAATGATTCATTCTCTGAGGTGAAGATTAATTAAGATGTAATATAATGCAGTATTAATATCTTGGAATGGGGAATGTGTGTTTTCAAATGTTTCCTTAGTTTAACGAGTGTGTGTGTGTGTGTGTGTGTGTGTGTGGGGGGGGGGTCATACCCAAAGATAAACAATTTGGATGATTTATTTTGGTTGATGTCATCTTTCACTGTTAGCCATATAAGCAGTAAATACTAGTCTCAGAGTGCTGGGTTAAGGACATAATCGATTTAATTTTGTATGGTAGTTACTAACACATCTAGTACAAATCAGTTTTCAGGTATGAAACTGAAGTAAATAAAGGAAAGATCTGGAACAGGATCTGGAGCCTGATATACCAGTTTAACTTCACGTCTCATGCTATTATAATTCACAAATTACTCCTATGGGAGACAATGACATCAATCATAGTTTCAACTATATTGATGGGGGGGGGGGGTCAGATTGCATTTATGCAATCATTAGATATTTTTATGCAGATAATCCCAAGAAACAGACTTGGCAAGAGCACTAAGTGGTTCAAAAAGCAGTGCTGCAAAACACAGTGCTAACACACGGATAAGCCAATAAACAATAAAAAATTGCTGAACCAACCCAAGGCAGAACAAATACATCATTACCTGTCCTATTGCACTTCCAGATAAATATATAGATGAAGAATGTAAAACGCAAGTAAAAAAATATACATATGAAAACACACAAAATATATGGTTAAAGCATGTTGCATTCAGGATTTAGGTAGGGGCCTATTCTTAAGTACTGGCTTAATGCATATGATCCAGTTAAGCTCACAAGTATCTACCTTATTTCTTAAATCTCCCCCTCACTTGTCCTGAGAGCCAATAAAGGTAAAGGGCTAAATGATAAAATATACATTAAGCCAGTACTTAAGAATAGGCCCCTACCTAAATCCTGAATGCAACATGTTTTAACCATATATTTTTTATTTTTATGTGCCTTTGTGTGTTTTCCCATGTATATTTATTTACTTACTTTTTTACATTCTTCATATATATTTATCTGGAAGTGCAATAGGATAGGTAAAGATGGAATTTTATAAGTGTTTATACACAGTTTTTATGATGTTTTAAATCTTCATTCAATACTTTCTGATGCTACATTTTTAGATGCAAGTTTATTTTTAGATTGAGAACTAGCGATGTAATTTGTAGATTGATTAATTGTGTAAGTATTTTTATTGGTTGACTTTTCTTTTATATAGGCTATTGTTCTACTAATGAAGGATGGGAGGGTGGATATTAAATATTAGTATTAGTAGAATGTTGCCTGATGAAGCAGGTTTAAGGAACTGTGAAAACGCTCACACAATAAACGTTTAAATGCTTTTGGACTGATTTGTGGATGTATTTGTTCTGCCTTGGGTTGGTTCAGGAATGTTTTTATTGTTTATTAGATATTTTTAATTAGCGCAGAAACATTATAAAAGACTCCAGGCAGAGCTGATGTGCTTGAGGCAGTTGGAAAGGCAATATAGGAAGACAGATACATTGAGTCTCCTGGGTGTAAGTAATCCGATATCACCCCTGTCCTCTGACCAGACCAAGTGGGCATGTATTAGATAACTTGTTGGAGAGTTATTCAATCCTGTGACAACCAATTTGTTGAAGAAATTATTTATTTATTTACTGACATTTATTTACCAGGAAAGTCCAAGTGGGCAATAACCCGTTTTAAGATGAAAACAAAACAGTATAATATAGCAAATATGAACATTTGATATGGATTGTCATTTTTATAACTGCACTATTATATAACAAAATTGTAATAGTTCTCATTTTTTACAAGTAAAATACAATATAATACAGAGTAACCTTAGAAATAGAAAGATTGTCTAGTAAGAGAACTAAATTTCATTTATTTAGATTAGGAGAGGTGAAGAGAAAGAAAAACAGAAGCAAAGGTGAGATAAATAGGGAAATACATTAATTCAAAAGAGATAAAAAAGACAATGGCTGGTTGAGAAAAGACATCAAAGAATGTCAGAGATGAGAGAGAAGGACAGTGAAGATTAGTAAAGAAAAAATTTGTGTATACATGAAAAGAGAAAGTGCAGGTCCAAAATTGATACAGAAAGTGGTATTTACAGATTACAAATGAGTATTTGAATGATGTGTACTTTGGTAGCATAACAAGTGAGTAAGATTTTTCAAGGTGAAGGAGAACTCCTTATATCAGGTCAATATCCACCCTCCCATCCTTCAAAATCACTGTGATAGACTTCCTAACCAAAAGTTGGCTCTGTTCTTGCAACACCAGGATAAACTAGATCCCTCTATGTAGACAAGTACCTCTTCATACCTTACATCTCCTTATTCTTCCTTCTTCACTCACGTTCTTATTTTTATCAATCTCTCTCTCCTGGCTTTCTCTCTAAATATACCATAAGTCTGCTTTTCTCTTCTTTGTATTGCAATTCCTGTTCGTATTGTACTAACTTACCTTTAATGTCTGTATAAAATGGCTAAAATTTCTCTAACTATTAAATCATTGTCATGTGACTTGTATTTATGTGTTTTCATATTATGTCTAATTTGGTATAATTATTTGTATTATATGTCTTTGGTTTTTGTATTATTTTTAAAGACTAAAATTATTGTTCTTAAAATGTTTTGTAGTACTTCGGAGCTTTTCTCCTCTAGCCTCCAATGAAAATGGCCTCCTAATCAATTGGACTTTCCCTGGTAATCAAATGTCAGTAAATAAATAGTAGCAGAACAGGAGATAGTGGTGTTATGGTCAGAAAAAACTTTGTGCAACACAGTTAAGCAGATCGGAATAATCTCCATTTAAATTGGGCAAACGCTTGTTCATGCTTGAGCCAGTCTCATCCATGTATAGTGTTGTCCTTTATATGTAAAGGCAAACAAATACTGGCTGTATGGGTGTACAGAAATAGAGAGGAAAGCAGAACAACTTTCTGTTACTGAAAAGGTGGCAGCTGTCAGTGGAATTTAACTTAGTATTTTGGCTTGGTTAGGTATTTCTGAAATAGTCAGCACGACTAATATATTAACTGCTCTTAAGTCTTTTACAAACCTATAGGGGTACCTGCCTGTTTTTTAAATGGAAAAATAGATGTATTGCATGGGCTTTTAGATGGGGCAGTTATTTTCTGATTACGTAACACAGAGATGACAGGTTTAATTACTTTTTCTGCTGCCATTAATAAAAGATGCTGAACTATGATGGGTAGGTGCTTATGTTGTATCTTTCGGCTTTTCCTGGTTAGGGGTTGCCACAGTAGAACTCCGTTCCGCTAATGATTGGCAGTAGATTTTTATGTACCGACTTGCCAGGCCTGACGCACAACCTTCAATGAAGGTACGCCCATTCACGCATGTCTCCACACAGAAGATGCTTTAGCTGAGAATCGAACAGGACAACGTCTTACTGTGAGGAGACAATGCTACTGCAGTACCACCACCGCAGCTATGGGTAGGTGCTTATAAGGTTGTAAAATAACTCATACAGGTTTGGCATGTTTTATGAGTCCTACCTCTTTGTCATGTGTAGTCCTCAATTGCAAAGGAACAGTTTCCACCCCTCAAAATTAGCTACATAGAGGTCTTTTTTAAGTACTGTGAAGAGTGTACCTTCATCTGCAGAAATATCAGCAGAATACATACCCAAAGGAGAATGTTCAACTGGAACATATAAGAAAACTCCGTCTGGAGTGCAAAGTGCAGTACATTACAATTTACACAGTAAATCTCTACCTAAAAGATTTAAAGGCATGGTATTTCCTACAATAAAAACATGTTGCTCTTTTAATGGACCTGTCTGGATGGGAATAGGTTTTGCTGCTGGATAATGCAGGAAAACCCCAGATACTGCCACACACTGAACAGATTTCATGGAGACGAACAGCAAAATACCAGGTATTTCTCTCAATCACAGTGTAAGCAAAACAATACAAATAAAAAAAACACTGCATAAAAGTAAAAAATGTTGTTTATTATAAATTAAGCATGTTTGACTTTTCACTGGTCTTCTTCAGAATAAAAACATCTTAACAAGCTCCTTTATATGTTTTCCATTAAATTGCCTGTCCAATAAAAATGCGTAACACCTTAAATTGGTTGATTACTCAAGTATGCCAAAAAATAAAACTTTAGAACTGTTACAAATATTTTTCTCACCATAAAATAATAACATATTCCTATACAATAACATGTAATTTTCACTTACATTTGTCAAAGTGTTTACGTCTTTCTAAAATCACTTTGTAATTTAAATACTATTTAAACCTGGAAGGTGATAAGCATATACTTCGACTTGCCACTTAAATTCTCTAAAATCCAGTTCTCCCTCTCTGTCCCCATTGAAGTCATTCTTAACATAATCAATTAAATGATTTTAGAAAGGTGTAAACACTTTGACACTTGTATTTAACAGGCATGGTTGCACTACACCATTTTTGTAACAGTTCAAAAGTTTTATTTTTTTGGCATACTCGAGTAATCAACCAATTTAAGGTTTTACATGTTTTTATTGGACAGGCAACTTAACTGAAGACATATAAAGGAGTTTGTTTTTATTCTGAAGAAGACCAGTGAAAGGTCGAAAGATTTCGTGGAGAGTTGGGGGGGTGTTGTGCATTTGCTGAGGTGATCATGGATCAAATCGCTCCTGTGTCATCGGGTCTATATTATAAGATTGACGTTTGAAAACATCGAACAACATATGGTCGACACCATATGGTCGATGTCTTCAAACATCGACCTTATAAAAAGACAAAAAAAAAAAAGAAAAATATACTCTAATGGGTTTAAGCAGGGGGGCAAGCCCCCCTGCGCCCCACACCTCCAGCTACTTAAATATACCAACTCCGAGACCGCACTACATTGCAGTAAATGGAAATCTCCCCTTACGGAGATTTCTGTTTACACGCTCAAGATTCTGAGCGTTCGATATTCTCCTGTCAACAATGTGAAATTCGACATTGTCGGCTTTCGAGAATATAATATAGATGCATGTCATCATGCTGTATCATTAACAAAAGGACCTTTTTGATCTACTGATACCAAAGGCAATAGCTGTGTATCCTGCTCATGTCTGTTCTAATGATCTTGCTTCCAGATTGGTTGTTGCCAAGCTGTACTCCAAGT
>NC_056745.1:1520603634-1520731134 GCF_019279795.1 Protopterus annectens | reverse complement strand
ATGTACACGGGAGGACTAAGCACTTAAGGTCTTGTCTCGTCAAACACAAGAACCTTCATTCTTTTCTGTTGTTAATACTTCGTGGTAGAATATTCTCTGTCTATTAAACTATAGCCGCTGATCAATTAAAACTAAGTACCTTTATATTATTTTGCTTACTTAGAATCTGCAGACCCCTAACCTGTGCCTTTTCTTATTAGGCACAAGTTCCGATCTTCAACTTTGGAACTTTCTGTGTTGGCAATATTCATGTTAGCAGTATCCATGTTGGCAAAAAAAGGAAACTAGAGACAGGGCCAGCCTGTCAGTATTCATGTTGAAACAAGATGGATCCCAAAAAACAACATTATGTATTCACCAAACATTTTCCCTATCTTACACTTTTTGATTCACAGTAGTAAATTAGGGGGGATGTATAGTAGGTGAGGAAGATGAAGGGACAGGATGGCTGCAGGAATGTGGATGAGAGGTAACACTGTGGCTATAAGATGAAGGTAGACTGAAAGAGAAAATGGAATATAAGTTGGAACTAACTTGGTGTGGAGCATGAATAGAGCCAGGAACATGTTGAAGTTGCAAGATGACCAGATTATTATAAGGAGTGAGGTTCATGTTTTTGCTACTGCATTGTATATAGGGGGTTTTAAATTGCGTTTAGCATATATAGGTCACATTTTAGGCTGTCATATTTGGTCACATGAAGTAGTTTAGTATGAGACACTCCTTCAATGTCAGTGGTGATTTTTAAGTTACTTTTGTAAATGCTATATGAGTTGGGGGAAAAATTGTAGCTTAATTTTATTTAGGTTTGAGCAGTAATTGAGCATATTGGATGCAGCTTTCAATGGAGTTAAAGGCTTCTTGTGTTATTTGCTGAAGATGGGTTGGGCTATAAGAGGATCAATTGAGAGAAGAGTCATCTGCATATTAAATGACAGGATTGTTGGTGAATGTATTAAACAGCAGGGGACTGATAATAGATCCATGAGGTACACCTGTGGTAACTGATAAAAAAGGATATAGGGTACAGATACATTTAACAGATGGATGTCTGTCAGGAAAGTAGCTTCTAAACCAGTTAAGAGTTGAATGTAACAGTCCAAAGGAAAACATTTCATGTAGGAGTTTGCTGTGATACAGTGTCAATAGCCTTAAATCGGTCTACAAATAAAGAAGATACAAAGTTGCCATTGCCCCCTTGCTTTGTTGATGGTGTCTAGGAAGGATATGACGGCAGTGGCAGTACTATATGCTGGGTGGAAGCCATGTTGAGTGGGTAACAAGAATTGTGGTTGAAAGGCGTATTGAAGAAGCTGCTTTTGGATACTTTTTCCCAATATTTTTGAGAGGAAGGACAAGATGGATTTGGATCTGAAGTTTATTGTTCTGTAGTCCGTCCATTCAGCCATTGTACTAAAGACCTCTGTAGTGTTCCATCCATTCAGTCATTGTACTAAAGGCCATTCTCTTGACACTGTCTGATCAGACATTGATTTAAGAAAACTTAAATTATTTTTTGTGTTTTCTCAGAGTTTTTTTTTTTAATTCTGAAGTTAGACATGACAAGTAGGAGGTACAGGGGAATGACCTTCTTGAATAGAACATGTGCCTCCCTATATAAAATTATTGGTTCAAGGTTTGCCATATCCCCAGTCTGCATTAATTCTTGCTTGAATGATCTTTCACTTGTTAGTTATTAAGGAAACAAGATATCCAACATAATTAGTGAACTAGATCACTTGTCCTCAGGTTTTATCCAGGAATCAGAAATATTGCTAACAGATGAGAGGTACCCTATGAGAGTTGGTACTGGCAAGGTGATTATTGTTCACAGACTGACTCTGCCTTGTGAACTCTATAAAGCTGTACCTTATGTGCTTCACTTCATGACATGAATATGACATGCTTACGTCTAACTTTGCTAGTGATTTGATGTATTTATATTTTCCTTTTCAAGGTTTCCAGGAGCTGATATGTAGGTATTGTGCTGGGTATATGCTTAGATCCAACAATGAGTTAAGTCTCCCCACACAGCAAGAGAAGTGACATGATTATTAGTGCTTTTACAGTTTATGATGGCTGGATTGCCATAATTATTTCATCAATTTAGTTGCAATGAGCATTAAATGGTTGTGTTTTAGGACTGGAAGTAAGGGGAGCAGAGAGTCTCACCTCTTAGAGATATATATGGTGATTATTTAACCTGAAATCATTGTTTAGACTACCAAATCCATTATTATGTGAGAAGTATTAAAACTTGGTGGGATAGTTTAGTATTTCAACCACATTTCATGCAAGTACAGCAGAATGCACAGCCAGTAATTCACAACAGCAACAAAACATGGACAGCACTCTAGTCAGTGTAACATAGAGTTTATTCCATACAAGAATAAAATGCAAGCAAACTAGTTTTAGCAAAAGCCTTCATCAGTGCAATATCAAATGGCTGCCAATTAATGCAAATGGATGGTGCAGTGGAGTAGCAGTAGCGTTGTCGCCTCACAGCAAGAGGTTCTCCAGTTTGATTTTCAGCTGGGGTGCATTCTGTGTGGAGTCTGCATGTCCTCCCTGCATTTGTGTGGGTTTTCCCTGGGTGTTCCACTTTCCCCCCACATTACAAAGACATGCATCTGGAGCATTTCTCCCTAGGCCACTGCTGAAAATTGGCTTTGTTGTAAGTCAGACATTCCTGGTAAACAAATGCTAAATAAATAATATAAATGCAAAACCAAATGAATAAGTTCTGTACATAATATCCCTTCCCAAAAGTATTATATATTCAATCACAACATTCAAACCTGGAGAGAACAAAGCACCCAATTTAACAATCCAGTCCAGCTACATGCTGGAGGGACAGGTTCATAACCCAGAGACTACCCATGCTCTGGAATAGACTTCCCATACATGTGAAGCAGAGCACCTCACTGGCCCTCTTCAAGAGAAATCTTGATGAGTGGATGGGAAATAGAAACTACACCCCAGAGATCACTCTAGTGGCTCTACTTGACAGAGGCACTGGGGTCGGGTGGCACAATGCCAGGGTAATCCTATGGGTTAGGCTTGTAAAGGCTCCAGGGCCATTAGCCTAGTACACACCTATGAACCTATTCCTTTTCATTTAAAATATCATGCAATTCTAATTTATTAAGACTATGATGGCAAATCCTGTTTATAGCTGTATACCCAAAATTGGCAGTCATGTGTTTAATAGTGTGTTTATGCAAAGCACTAAGAGATTGTCCGTTTTTAATATCCCTCAGATATTCAAAGTTATGTGTTTTCAATTGTCTAGAAGTTTTACCCACATCAAAGGCAGAACAACTGCTAGATAGAGTACCCATTCAGAAGTGCAGGAAGTAAAACACCTATTGTAAAAAAGTTGAGCAGTATTGGCAGAAGAAAACAATTTAGTTTTCATAACTACCTTACTGGCAGAGGAATGACCACATGGAAAATAGCCCTTTAATTGTATACCACTCATAGTTTGCTGTTCATCCAAACCAACTGATATAGCCCTTTTATAATGGTTCAATTGATTTCCTATCATTTTACCACGTCTTTCTGTCCCTGTAGGAGTGGTCCCAGCCCAGCAACTTGTAGCTCATTGGCCATTTTGGGCTAATTTCTATCCTTTTTGATCTCCCTGGTATAAAAACCGCTTAGCGCAGTTTTGCACGGGTTTGTGCACCACGCAGCGCTGTTTAGCTGCAGTTAAACTATTCCAGGCTCCACAAAGCCAACACTTCCGTTTTTCCCTTGAAACTTGAAACACTTCAACCCAGCACTAGAAATAAGGCAATTTAAGACCGGCACTTACTAAAACTCACTAAAACTAGCACTAGCTTACAGCTTGCACTTCAGCCCTATACTCAGGAAGTACAAGGCTCTTTACTCATCCAGTCAGCAATACAGTCCCAACCATCTATTCAGGCATGTTAAAGGGACAGCTTCAGGTGTCCTCTCTGGTCCAGCTGGTGAATCTGGGCATCCTGAGGCAATGTTACAATTGCCTCATGTACACAGACAACCCCCTCCTCCTCCCAACCAACACAAACATATGTGAGAGATGCAGCTACACAGCCAAACTGGAGGCTAAGCTCTCTCAACCCACGACTGGATCAACCAGTCACAAGGAGAAGGGCAACACTAGCACCACATTACCAGACTCACATAGACCAGCCATAGCTGCACCAGAAAACAACTCTCAGAAACACGCAAAAACATACTCGGAGGCTCTAAATAAGAACCTGCCTAAACTACAGAGACCTCCTAAGCATACACCCAAGCAACCCCCACCCCACAACAGAAACCAGGTAACACATACGTCACAACGTCAGTGTGCCAAGCAAAAACAGCCCCTAAGGCTAAATAACACACCTAACACACTAGTAATCGGTGATTCTATCATCAGGCACACAGACGTCCTACTCACTAGACTGACCAAGGAGAAGGTTACCGTAAGCTGCCTGTCGGGTGCCAGAATCCGCCACATAACACATGCACTCAGATCACCCCACAACAAGTACAAATATGACTCTGTCATTGTACATGTTGGCATAAATGACCTGAGACGTACCTCCCTGGACTGCATGAAAAGAGACATGGAGGAGCTCTCTGACCATGTAGCCCAGGCTGGTATGACTCTGACTCTGAGTAGCATCCTGCCCTCACCCAAAATTTTGCCAGCATATGAAGAAAAAATTATCAGTTTCAACAATTGGTTAAACTACTGGTGTCATTCAAAGGGGATCCAGTACTTGTCAGCCTGGGACGACATGCTTGACAAGCCACGTTGCTTCACCAGAGATGGCTTGCACCTGTCGCCCCTGGGCTTTCGAATACTGGCCAAGACTCTTGCCACCCCAATACTGCCTTTTTTAGTCAAGGCTCAAAAGATAAACCCGCCTCCATAAACAACAATAATAAACAAAAACCGAGGGTAATGCTGCTCAATGCCAGAAGTCTAAACCTCAAAATGCACGCACTCAAGGCTCTCCTTAGTATGGAAGAAATCAACGTTTGTGCAGTGACAGAAACCTGGTTCAAGGCTCCAGAGAGCACCCCAGCACTACCAGGCTATAACTCCTACCATACCTTTAGGTCCCAAACCCAGGACCGGAACACAAAAGGAGGGGTGTGTGTCCATATTTATCAAGAACACCCACACCTCCAGGTTAGTAGCACAGCACGTGGAATCTGAGACCATCCAAGTACAATTGACAGCGGGTAAATTGACTGTTCAATTTATAGCTTGCTACAGATCTCCCACTTTGTCTCAGGACCCTCACGCAGCATTCCTGAGAACATTAGAAAGTAACTCAAAACTACGAAAACAAAACCAACTAAACTGTAAAAGGCGAAAAGGAAACTCAATGAGAGCCGGCAAGTTAACAGAATCCTTCGTTTAATAAGCGCTTTTGGTGAGGTCAATACCTCGCCTTCCTCAGATAAAACAAAAAACAATTGACTCTGCTTTTATACAGGCATCACAGGCATAAATTGCAACATTAATTGAATAATTAAAAACAATTAAAAACCAAATACGGCCATAAATAAATATAAAATGTTATGTTATAACACTCTTAAAGTTCGAAGAACTTTTCAAAAAAAGTGTTTAACCATCGCCAAGAGCAGCAGTCTACCTTTTAGAGCTTTATATGATAAAAAGTAACAATGTAATATTCATAAAGTATTCAATTAAGTTTCACATAACAAGTACCTTTTTAAACATTAAGTGCATTTAAAAATGTTTGATTTAAAACCAGTGAATCAAACACAAAATCAAAACCAAGAACAGAAGCAAGGGTTCTAAACGTACATAACAACATTATAAACCTAATCTATGCTATAAGACCCTAAAAAATGTGTGTGTATGTATATATATAATAGAATATACAAAAAAGGTAAGTCCCCATAAAATTTCTTTTTTACCTTTTCAAAGCTAGCAATTTAAGAATACATTTTATAGACAAATGTTCATTTAAACCTGGGGACATATGTGCTATAGTTTTAATCTGCCACTTGAGTTCGTCAATCTCCAACAACAATTGGCAAGGGCCCACTCTAATGTTGGCAAGCCTTTGTTGTAATACTATAAATTTGAAATGATGGTTAGAATACTCGACAATGTGTTTGCAGTGGCGGCTGGTGACTTCAAATCAAAGGGGGGCTGCAGGAGATAGCTGAATGGGTGGGGTCAATGGGAAGGGGTGCAGCCAACTAGAAAGGGGAGGAGCTATGCTCAAAACCACAAAAACTAACTTTAATTAAATATGCTGCCCTGGGTGCCAAACCGTCATTATGAGAGTCCAATCAAGACAAATGAAGTATAAAAGAATAAAAATATTTCAATGCATTGACTGCATGACAGCTTATTTAATATCTAGATGGAAATAAAAAGGTTGTGAGGCATGAAAAAATAAATTACTTTTTAAATACATTACTGGAATGCCAGTCAAAATCAAGTATAAGAAAAACAAGCAGCACTCAACTCAAACCACTTCTCCTTGCACTGCAGTTCTAATTATAATTTATATCCAGCTTTATTAAAGTACCAAGTAACATGCTGAAAGTAGCAATCGCTGTGATACCCTCACTTGTAAAAAGGTTTCTTATCCAAAAAAGACCTGCTGCCTGACAACTATCTACTTGTTTCATGGGGAAAACATGATCAAAGTAAAAAATGAAAAGCAAACAAGAAACAAGCTCAAGATACATTGCTTAAAGGATTACTGTACAGGTTGTGGACCACACATGAATGGCATTCTGTTTAGTTTACGGGTAAAGCCCTCAGAGATCACTGGAAGTCTCCAACAAGTGTAATGAGCTTCTTAAAATAATGTAATCCTGTCCTTTATTACAAATACTGTCATATGCATTTCAATATCCAACGCTTATACATTATCTAGTTAAGTATTCTCTGCATGGCAACAACAGAAAGGCTTTCAATGTTGGCAATTCTTTAACAGTATGCTTATTAAAGCTTACTTGCATGTTATGATCTCAGACAAGCTTACCTGATGGTCATTAAAGCATTGCTACTTAAACACAGACCAACAGGCACTTTGAGTAATAAGCATAAATCAACAGTACAAAAATATGACAGAAACCAGACCATTCTGCAAAAATCAAGAACAGATGAAAAGCCGCTGTAGTACTTGTGTCTACCTTGGATGGGGGGGATACTCTGCACATTTAAACTGCATAACTACTCCTTGCCTTGCTTCGACACATCCAGAGTCACTACATGGGGGAGTGGGGTGCAACAAGTATGTCACAATTTGAAATGTCTCTGGCTGACTGTGATGGCCCTGACACATTTGTCATACCTCTCAACCTCAGAGCAAGACATCTGGACAAAGCCATACAAAGAAGTGGGACAAAGGCCCAAAAACAAGGACAATTTTTAAATATTGCTCTTATAAACTTAGAAAGATAATACAATAGTAGGTCTTGCATTAGTATGAATTTTCTGAAGGGTATGAAGTCTGAAACTCAAATGTCTCATTATTTTCTAACTTCATTCTTTAATGATTTGCTACTAATTTGCCAAAAAAAACACAGTTTTATGAAAAATGGACCAAAATGTGATGCAAAAATATAAAATAGCCACACAATACAGCTGGGAACCTGTCAAAGAAGGGACACTTTTTTAATATTAGTACTGCTAACTTGAGCAGCTGACAAAAGAATCTACATGCATTTCTGAAATAAAAGTAATCTATAACTCTGATTATTACAGTTATTTCTTAATTGTAAACCCTCCATGTTTTCTTCCAAAATTGCTATTTTGCGGTGGGATTATTAAGGGAAGAGCAACATTTTGAGCCAAATTCAGGGACAGTTGAGAGGTTTGGCTATGCCTAATTCTATAAAGCAATTTATTTGCATGTACCTCTCAACCTGTTAATGCAATAAATCTGGACAAGGCCAAATATATTGGGGGAACATATAAACAGTACTAAAAATTGCATATAAACCAAGACAGTTGTTAGAATAACAGGTCTTACTTTAGCATGCATTTTTCTGAAGGTTATGAAGTCTGAAACTCAGTGTGTCATTATATAGTGACTTAATTCCTAAATGATTTTCCAGAAAACCAAATTTTATGAGGAACAAACCAAAAATAAGAAGCAAAAATCTATTTATTCTGTGAAAATCTGGACAGTTGGGAGGTATAGTTCAGCTGGGGCTGTCTGAGTTTGCCGCCCTTCCCCCTCACAAAATCATGGTCGAATGGAGCCCTCCCCCCTACAGCCATTCCAGTGATCCATTACTTGGCTATTTCACTCCATTTACCATAAACACTAATGTGCATACTACTTTACTTCTATGATGATTTGGATTACATTTGAAAGTTTTATTTTGCATTTTACAGCACAAACACTAAGACATCTGCTGAACAAAGCAATGCAGTCTCACAATGAAAACAGGCTTAGCATTAAAACTTCAATGCCCTTGAAACTCACATTCAATGAAACAGCATTGAAACCCACATTCAAAGAAAATACATTTTACCAGTGGCAGATAAAGATTAACTTTGGGCTGTTTTCAAATCATAGGCCCCTTGCACATGAAACATACATGTGCTCTTTGATACACCTTCCTGATTGTACTAAATTATATTCCTTGTACAATACAGTACAGTTGTTAGACGGCATTTTAAATTTATTGTTTTGAAGATTTTTCCAGTAAACAATGAAACAAAATGCATGCACCAATGAAAAAATACCCAATTCAGAACATTTCCATCATAAAAGTCTACTCAACCTTCTACAGTCCACCAGTATCAGTAAATATGCACAATCAATGAAGTAGTCAAAGTCATCTAAATAATTCCACATTAAAGAAATCTGTAACAATGAAGAGGTTGCTGCTAGCAAATGACTTTATATGTCATTGTTTATTCATCTACAAATAAAGTGCCTGTTGCCCTTGAGGAATAAATTGCCTATGTTGCATGCATTAAAAAAAATGATAAGCTAGTAATATTGCAATAGGGACTGTATGGCAAACTGATAGGTTCATAGTTACTACTCTAGGTATCTTTACCAAAAAGGACTGCAGCATCCACCCACTTTACAACACAGTACAGTATCAGCAATGCATCTATCTATTGTGGGAGTAGAACCCACAGCCTTCTGCATCAAAAGCAAGTACACTACCTGTTGTGCTATTAACAATGCAAGCAGACTCAGAATAAGCAGCACTAAAGTTTTGTTCCCCTGCAACTCTCAGCTCCTTGTAAAATCTACTCGACACGTAGTTGTATCTCTGAACTTTGCAGCACAAGAAATCTGGAAAAAGCCGACATTTATTGGGGGGGGGGGGGAGACAAAAGCCCAAAAACCAGAGACACATTTTAAACATTGCTTGTATAATGCTGGAAAGTTGCTAGAATAAAATGCTGTGTTACCACCATACATTTCACTACCACGTCTTTAACCCAGGGGACCCTGTGCAAAAACAGTCAGAGAAACATACCACTATGCCAAAGCTGTTTTGTGAAAGACAGGAAGACAAAATTAAATGGCTACCATTTAATGAATTCAGTTCTCACCATAGCTGTCAACCTCTTGGCACAAAACACCTGAACCAAGCCAATAATGGGGGAATACAGCCACCAAACATATTCAGTGAATTCAGTTCTCACTATAGCTCTCAACCTCTTAGCAAAAAAACATGTGGACAAAGCCAGTAATGGGGGAAATACAGCCCCCAAACATTCAATGAATTAAATTCTCACCATAGATAACTTTCAACCTCAGCACAAAATACCTGGATGAATCCAGTAATGGGGGAATACAGTCCCAAAAATAGGGACAAATTTCAAATATCCATGTTATAAACTTAGACAACTGCTAGAATAAACAGTTGTGTGTTACCATGTACTTTCTGAAGAATATGAAGTCTGAAATTCAAATGCCTGTTATTTTTAAACATTTAACCAGGAAACTAGTCTGACTTGGAACAAAAGACCATTTTCAGCAGAGCAGGGAGAAATGCCAGACACATCTTTGTAAGATGGGAGGACATGCAGACACCACACAGAAGGCACCCCAGCCAATAATCAAACCAAAGAACCTGTAGCTGTTAAGCAGCAATGCTACCAGTGCACCACTGCACTACAGACTTTGCAAGGAAAAATGTAGATACAAAAACCACAGATTTTATGAGGAACAGAACAAATATGAGGCAAAAATCTGCAATTTTTTTTTAGAAATGGTGGTGGACAGGGCATTCAGGTCCATGCCACCTGCATCCAAGGTACAGGGTTCAAGCCTGAGTATCTCTACCCACCACCATTTGTTCTCTCTAGCCACCAGTATATAGTAACTGGGAAATTTTACACACACACACACACACACACACACACACCCTTCGTCCAGCAGTATAAAAGCCCAAAATCCAGCCAGCGATATAAAGCCTTCACCTACCAGCTGTAAAAGCCCAAAATCCAACCAGCGACCGAACGAACACCTACCCAATTTCACGAAGCAATCCAAATCCAGCCAGCAACCAAATGAAGCAAGCCCACAATCCAAATCCTGAAGCCTTTGTCCAGCAGTAATCCACAAACGAAGCCTGTGCATTGAAAGTCCTGCTAGAGCAGCTCAGTCCTCCTCATTGGTTCTGCCTGCAGCTGAAGCAGTCCAGAGCTCCTCTGTTCTGTGCGGTCATCATCGCACAGATTCCTGGGTATGTCACAGCAATGATTGCTGGGTACCTCTTTATCCATATCCGGACTGCTGATAAAGGCAGTCTGAGTTCTCTCGTGTGTCCGCGCATGTGCAGAAGAGTCGGGACCCGTGATTTTTTTTTTCTTCTGTTATTTTTTTTTTTTGTTTTACAGATTTTTCTTTTGTTTTTTCTAGGTGGGAGGGCTGCAGTCCGGCAGTCCGATAGCATGAGCCACCCCTGATTGACAGAATTCCTGGAGTTTACTTACAATTTAGATGACAACATTATCAATTTTTTGGATATTTCACTAGTCAAAGATAGGGCCAACTCCAAGTTTAAAAGTTGTATTTATAGGAAACCTACATACTCTAATGCCTTTCTACACTTTGCTAGTAGCCACCCTTACCATCAAAAGAAAGAGATTGTAAAAGGACAGATGGTAAGGGCCGCTAGAATGACAACAGAAATTATTGACTTTCAAGAAGAGTGTGATAGGTTGGAAAGTATGGTTTTAAATAGAGGTTATCCAAGTAACCTGTTGTCTAACATAAAGGTTGAAGTCACTACTAAACGTAACTCAGGGCATTTTAAACCTCTATTGAATAAGCAGTTTGAACAAATCAGCACAGGTTTTGATGATCAGTGTAACACACTATTGCTTAAGAAGAACACTATATACAAGACTAGTTTTCTTTGCACTTTTTCACTAGATTTCCAGCATATTAGGTACATTTTGAACAAAAATTGGGGTATCATTTTAGAAGATCAAGCTTTATCTACAAGACTAGGGGAGAAACCAAAAATTACGTATAGAAGAAACCTCAACCTTAAAGCACTTCTTGAACAGAAGAAAGTGTCCCATTCCAACAGACCTAAAGGTATGTTTAAGTGTGGAGCATGTCCACAATGTAAACACATTCTGGTGGCAAATGAAGTTAACATCAGGGGCAATAATTACCAAATAAATCATAGATTTACTTGTGAGACTAGGAGTGTTACTTACACCGCATTATGCGATTATTGTACTGCTTTTTATATTGGAAAAACAGATAGGAAAATCAAACAACGAATATACAAACATTGTTATGCAATAAGTAAAAAAGACATGAATAACGCTTTGGCGAAACTCATTGCCGAGTATTCTAACCATCATTTCAAATTTATAGTATTACGACAAAGGCTTGCTGACATTAGAGCGGGCCCTTGCCAATTGTTGTTGGAGACTGACAAACTCAAGTGGCAGATTAAAACTATAGCACATATGTCCCCAGGTTTAAATGAACATTTGTCTATAAAATGTATTCTTAAATTGTTAGCTTTGAAAAGGTAAAAAAGAAATTTTACAGGGGACTTACCTTTTTTGTATATTCTATTATATATACATACACACACATTTTTAGGGTCTTATAGCATAGATTAGGTTTATAATGTTGTTAGGTACGTTTAGAACCCTTGCTTCTGTTCTTGGTTTTGCTTTTGTGTTTGATTCACTGGTTTTAAATCAAACATTTTTAAATGCACTTAATGTTTAAAAAGGTACTTAAGTTATGTGAAACTTAATTGAATACTTTATGAATATTACATTGTTACTTTTTATCATCTAAAGCTCCGAAAGGTAGACTGCTGCTCTTGGCGATGGTTAAACACTTTTTTTGAAAAGTTCTTTGAACTTTAAGAGTGTTACAACATAACATTTTATATTTATTTATGGACGTATTTGGTTTTTAATTGTTTTTAATTATTCAATTAATGTTGTAATTTATGTCTGTGATGCCTGTATAAAAGCAGGTTCAATTGGTTTTTGTTTTATCTGAGGAAGGTGAGGTATTGACCTCACCAAAAGCGCTTATTAAATGAAGGATTCTGTTAACTTGCCGGCTCCCATTGAGTTTCCTTTTCAACTTTAGAAAGTATGAAGATTCTACCCAACACCATGCTACTGGGTGACTTCAACTATCCAAACATTGACTGGGAAAACTACTCAAGCTCAAATGCCCTAGCCCAATGCTTCCTTAAGTTTATAAAGTCAAACGCCCTTGAACAGCTGGTCACCACTCCCACAAGAGGTGACAACATACTGGACCTGGTCATCACCAACATGGGGAACCTATGTTCCACACCTGAGGTAAACTCGTCATTGGTAAGATCAGATCACAAACTAATCACACTAGACATCCACATCCCGACCCCCCCCCCCAGTCAAGGAAATCAGGGTAAAAAACTTCTCTAAAGCCAACTTCACACTCCTCAAGACCGAGGTGGGAAGTTTCAAAGCTCTCAATCAAATGGAAAATGATGACCCAACGGCAGAATCCTTTACAAGTGCATTCTGTGAACATCTTCAGGAATGCATGGACCGAGCCATCCCAAGTAAAACCAAGACCAACTCCTCAAAAAAGGGGAAGCCAGTCTGGTGGACCCCAGTCATAAATAAACTTTACAACAGAAGGAGGAAACTCCTGCAAGATAGAACAAAATCCCAAAATAAGAAGGCATCTCTGATTAACATCAGTAAAAAACTGCGCTCCCTCATTAAATCATCCAAGGCCAACTTTGAAAGAAAAATAGCCAATGACTCTAAGGATAACCACAAGGCCTTCTTTAACTATGTCAAGAGTCTAGGGGCAAACTCTCAGATATGCTCCAAGCTAGTGCATAATGGCCATAAATACACTGAACCAACTGACATTGCCAACATCCTGGCTGACAAGTTCAGTGCAAACTTTACCCCCCCCCACCAAAGGGGCTAGCACCCATCACAGAAGAGTGTGGCGCTCCAGATATCTCAGACACACAAGTAAAGACAGCCCTTGCAAAGGCCAAAAACACAGCATCAATGGGACCAGATGCTATCCCAGGTTGTGTCTTACACGAGCTTCAAAATGAACTAACCCCCCCATCTCAAATCACTATTCAAACTCAGCCTCTCTACAGGCTATGTACCCAAAGAATGGCATACAGCAACAGTCGTACCACTCCACAAAGGTGGTGCCACAACTGACTCTGGGAACCATCGCCCTATAAGCTTGACTAGCTTGGTCTGCAAAGCCATGGAATGCATTATCATGGAGCTCATTAACAGGGACATCGGGAACCTCCAGACACTGGACCCCACCCAGTTCGGCTTTGTTAAAGGCAGATCTTGCCTCCTGAACTTGGTCGACTTCTTTGAAACAGTCACCAAGGCCATAGATGAAGGGAAGGTGGTCCACACAGCATATCTGGACCTCGCTAAGGCATTCGACACTATCCCATACTCAGGAATCATAGACAAACTCACCAGCTTAAATATCAACCCCCATGTCACGAGATGGGTTGCCAATTGGCTGTCAGACAGAACCCACACAGTAAGAGTGGCAGGCACCATGTCTGACTCTAAACCAGTCACAAGCAGAGTCCCACAGGGCTCAGTCCTGGGACCCCTCCTGTTCGGCATATATTTCTCCGAAGTACAGGCAAAAGGCGGAGGGACTGTGGCTAACCAAGTTCGCAGATGACTGTAAATTGGGTGCAATAATTGACTCTCCAGCTGACACAGACATCCTGCAAAAGGATCTCACAGAGACAAACACCTGGTGTCAAAGTCACGGCCTCAAGCCAAATGCCAAAAATGCATAGTAATCCCATTTGGGAAAAACAAAGTACCTACAAACTATCACATAGATGGGAATCCACTAAGTACAGAAGAAGTAATTAGGGACCTGGATACCCAAGTTGATAGCATGCTCTCCTTTGATAACCACATAGCCAAAATGGTCAGGAAATCATTCTATGTGGCACACCTGATCACAAAGGGTTTCTCATCCAGATCCAAGGAGGTGATTGCGCCCCTTTACTCCTCACTCATTAGGCCCATAATAGAGTACAATGCCCCATTTGGGATGTACCTCACTAGACACCTGCAACAACTAGAAACACCACAGAAGTACCTCACTAAGAGGATTAAAGGCCTTAAGCAATTACCCTATGAAGCACGACTAAAAAAGCTCCAGCTCTTCTCAGTCGCTTACCGTCTGCTCAGAGGTGACCTATGCCTGACCTATAGGGCCATGTCAAACCCTGAACTAATGGACATGCTTCACCTCAAAAAAACGAGATCCCTCAGAACCACTCGTTCTAGCGACTTGAACCTATGTACAACAATAAACAGGACATACTGGAGGGATAGATTCCTGTCCCAGCGACTCCCCTCACTCTGGAATAGAATCCCAATCCATATTCGACAGAGCTCCTCTCTGACCCTTTTCAAGAGAAATCTTGATGAGTGGATGGGTAATCGTATGTTCTACCCTGAGATCACTTCAGGAGCCCTGTTGACAGAGGCCCAGGTTACTAATCTAATGGGGAGGCGAAAGCCATCACTCTATGACTAGGCTTATAAATGCCCATGGGCAGATAGCCTAGTACTTATCTATGAACCAATGAATGAAAATATACTTAGGTTCATAGATTAGTACTAAGCTAACTGCCCTTGTGAGCCATTTTAAGCCTAACCAATTATCCCTTGTGAGACTCAAACCCTGCACCTTGTGTTTGTAAGCAAACACCTTAGCCATTAGGCCACCCTCCCAACCCTTTCTTGATGGTATCAAATTTGCTAACTTGCTATCTGAAAAAAGAATGTCACTATGCGTCTATATTACATTTTGAAAAGCCAGGGAATTACTACCAAAAGTAGTGACATAAAGCAAAGATGAATTCTTCCTTGTTTTCTCACTATATCTTAATACATTGGATCTACTAAAACACTTGGAAGCATTATATGCTTTTTTTACATCATAATACTTATAGCATATCACATGAAATCATTGAAATAAATCTGCCACATGTTGATCTGACTGCTCAGGGGAAGAACAAATCATTTTGACTCTAAAGAATTGTGACTTAGGAATATTCTTAATAATATGTGGAAGATACGTACAAAAAAGAACTTGCTGGAGGGACAGGTTCATAACCCAGAGGCTCCCTTCGCTCTGGAATAGAATTCCAGTTCATGCGAGGCAGAGCACCTCACTGAATCTCTTCAAGAAGAATCTTGATAAGTGGATGGGGGATCGTAGGTTTGTCCCAGGGATTACTCCCGTGTCACTATTAGACAGAGGCACAGTAAACTAAACCTTAAAAAGGGCACAGTATACTCAAATCAAGGGGTGGCGTAAGCCATACAGAATCAGGCTAGGCTTATAATTGCCCCAGGGCAGATAGCCTAGTATGAACCTATGAACCTAAAAGCACTACCCAGTGATAAACCACATGGATAAACCTGCAAAAGTAGAACAAATCCCAAAGTATCTGTGCTGGAACAAGGCAAGTACAGCCAACTCACGAAAGTCTTTCCAAGCTTCTTCCACACGTCTTTATTAAACAGATGTAAGCGCTTTCACAAGGTAAAACATTGCTTCTTCAGACACAAAATGTAGCAGCTAAACTGACATCTATATACAAAACTAAAACACATTTAGCCAGTAGCAGTTCGTGGAGACACACCCCCTCTCATTGAATACCTTTACAACAGATTAAAAACCACCGAACATTAAAATTTAAAGAGAAATCTCGCAAAAACCACAAATAATTAATGACTTCATTCATTCACTTCAGTTTTCTGGACTTCAACACAGGTTTCAATGAAACCGAGTCATTGAGGCCATGTCCACGATGTACCCCCAACCTTAGTATCCATTGTAGTTCAGCATTCTCTACCGAGTCATTGAGGCCATGTCCACGATGTACCCCCAACCTTAGTATCCATTGTAGTTCAGCATTCTCTACCGAGTCATTGAGGCCATGTCCACGATGTACCCCCAACCTTAGTATCTATTGTAGTTCAGCATTCTCTACCGAGTCATTGAGGCCATGTCCACGATGTACCCCCAACCTTAGTATCCATTGTAGTTCGGCATTCTCTGTCTTACTTACCAAATCCCCCCTTCTCTTACTTTCTTCCTGCACATGCAAAACCAGAAACAAGAACATATGGTCATCCCCTGTCTGCAATGTATGTTTCGCTAGAGCAATATAATCAAAACCCTTCTGGGTACAGTAGAGGTGGTCCCTAATATGTTCCCTTAGCCAACGATTTGTTTTACCCACATAGAACTTAAAACATACTTGGCAATGAGCCACATAAATCACGTTCTTAGTATTACAATCAATGGTAACTCTCAACTGCCATAGGTGATCAGTCCCTGGGTGCTTAAAGTACTGGGACTCATCCACATACTCACAAAATGCACACCCATTGCACTTCCTATTACCTAATAACCTTTCTTTAATCGTCTTGAGGATATGCGGATAGCACCGGATAGCACAACATTTGCTTCAATGTCTTCTTATTTCTGTAAATAAACCTGGGTTTGGACTCTACCAGCCCACTAATCCTCTCATCCACTTGCAGGATCCTCCCATTTTTCCTTATAATATCCCTCACTTTCCCAACGTCCTTGGTGTATGACAGAACCATAGACCTCCTTTCCCCTGAAAAATAGTGTCGGGCCCTAGTATTCTGCTCCCTAAGTGTTTGTTCATAAGCTCTATCCACTTCAGTTTGGGTATAACCCCTCCCTCTAAAATCTTCTTTCAAATGTCATAGGGTACATTCAAACTCCTGGGTTTCACAGGACAAACATGATAGCCTCATGGCCTGATCCTTCACAATACTGGGGAAAATGTGCTGGGGGTGCATACTGTGTTTGTGCAAAAATGCTGGATGATAACAATCCTTCCTATGCATTTTAGTCAACAAACCACCATCCTGATCGCTCAAAACCTCTACATCTAGAAATCCATTTTTGTATTGTAATGTTTCATATTAAACTTCAAGACACCGCTACTGTTATTCAGTTTCTGTACAAATTCAGTCAGACACAATTCATCCTCTTTCCATCCAAGGAAAAGGTTGTCAACAAAACGTTGATAAAAACAAATATTGGCACTCTGCACACTCAGTATATTATGGTGCTACTACTCGGCCATTACCAGATTAGCGTACGAATTTACACAACTAGTGCCCATCGCAACATCTTATTTTTGCCAGTAACAAGTCCCATCAAACAAAAACAAATTGCGCTCCAACGTTAACTCCAGAAGTAAACATAACAAATCCACTTGCTGCCTACCCATCTGCCCACTCCTTATCAGGTACTATTTAGCCATATCTATACCCTTCTGATTTGGTATCGAGGTAAACAGTGATGCTACATCTAGTGTGATTAAAAAATCCATTCCTATATAATTGGGGTCTGATACCACTTGAAATAAATCTCTCAGGAAATGTTCAGTGTCCCTTAGGACAGTTGGATATTCACCCAACACTATCCTGAGCTGTTTATCCAGGTAAACAGATATCAGTTTGGTCAGCCATCCACTCCCAGACACTATTGGCTTAAACTTTGGTTGGGTAGGATTTTTGTGAATTTTCGGGAGTCCATGCATCTAAGGAATAAGTGGATCATCCACGTTAAAAAACTCAAACAATTCCCTGGTGATAATACCCATACATTTACATTCATCCAATGTCCTTATGATATCCCCTTTCATCCATTCAACTACTCCCAGGTCCACAACCTTATATACTTCCTCATCCTGTAGCATAACTCTCATAATCAGGATCCAGTAGTACCACCAGACCCCCATTATCAGCTGGTCGGATGACCACATTCATGTTATGCTGTAGGGTATTCAGCACTGCTCGTTCTTCTGACCTTAAATTACTATTACACATAGTCAATTTCCTTCTCTCAAAAAAGTAATACAAATCTGTTTTGCATGCACGTAAAAATACTTCAACTACTGGCTGCATATTAGGCATAAAAACACTAGGTTTTTTAAAAGCACTCCTCACTTCAGTTTGATTAACACATTCAAACATAATTTTCAATGATAAATTACGTGCATGCATACATAATTGAATTAATGTCTCAGAAATGTCAGAAGGTGATGAAGGAATGAAACCCAAACCTTTATTCAACAAAGAAAGTTCTACCCCTGTCAGGACATGCTGTGATATGTTCCAAACCTGAACCGGGGCCCACACTTTCTTTAAATTCCTCATGTTGTTCATGGGGTGTATGTCCTTCATCTTTTCTGCCCTCCACGCTGTACATCTTGCTTGTATGACTTCTTCCTGTTAGTGCAAAAAGGTAATGGAAGAACAGGAAAAACCTGTTCCCTGGATTGCTGGATAATCTTCCATCTCACGACGGGTACCGGTTCTACTACTGCTGCCGTTACAAGTGGACTCAACGTAGAAGGAAGGGGTTTTGCTATTGGAGTGGAAAAAGTGGACCCAGTCAGTATGGGTGACGTCACTCCCTCAGACAAATGCTGATTGGTGTTCATATTGGTTGTAGTATTCTAATCCGTCCTCTTATCCTCACTCCTCCTCTCCTGTCATTCACTGGTTCTTGGCCATGTAAACACATGGTGGTTACCAAAGTCTGTCACATCCCTGGTTAACTTCTTCCTTTTTATCTGAAGCAGCCTCTTTTCATAACCTAAAACTTTGTCAATGAGCTCATCCAGGAACAAATCCGCTGACTCCTCCCCCACCAGGGAGAAAAAATCTCGCTGCTGACTGATTTTCTCATTCATTTCAGTCTCTATGGGAAGAAAATTTCAATCAACAGTTTCTTCTAATATGTGGAAGTTGACAACTAGTAGCATCAAGAAGAAAATTGTTATGGAACTCCTTTCTAAATACATAAGTAAGTAAAGTTCCATCAATATTTTTTGAAACCATCATATTCAGAAAGGATATTTTATTATGATCATAATTAACATTAAATTGCAATCCCCCACTTATTGTCATTAAGGTACTGGACAAATGCATGAAAATAAATCACATCAGATTTCCAAATCATCCAGTTATCTAAATATCTACACCACATATCCATAGCATCTAGATTAGTATTATAACTGGCACCATATGTAAGTTATTCTTCCAAAAATCTATAAAAATCTGCATAAATGGGAGTAAAAAAAACTTTCATTGCCATACCTCTAAGCTGTAAAAAACATTCATCATTAAAATAAAACACATTTCTGGTCAAAACATGTTCTGTTAGACATGTCAAAAAAGTGTTGAAACCAGGGCTGTATAAGGGTATCTTATCCAGCTAATACTGTAATGCCATAAGTCCTGCCCAGTGTGGAATATTGGTGTACAATTCCATAACATCAAGGGTACACATGTACCAACTGTTCTCCAACTGTGCATCTTACAAAATACTCAAAAATGGAGTGGTGTCTTGTATCTTTGACCTGAGCCCCCCCCCCCGATATTGTGTCAAAAAAGAAGACAATCCCCGGCATTCATTAAACAAAAATTTCTGTGCAGGAACAGTGTAGCCACTCCTGCATGGAATATGGCTGCTGAGTGATTCAGGAAACAGCCAATCTGACATGCACGAGCCTGCTGACACTGTTCCTGCATGGAAAGCCATGCAGAATGCTAATTACCTCATTTGCTGGTGAAAACCATGCAAATGAGGTGAATTAGCAATTCAGGAAGCAGGCAGGCATCCATGCAGGAGCAGTGCTAGTTGCAGAAATTCTGCAAATAACAAAACAGAGGCATGACAGCTCAAATAAAAGCATGTATTTTAAACTTTAGGCATGCCAATGGCCAGATATATGGCCATCAGCATGGAAAAGTTTTTCATTTAATAAAAAATCAAAGTATTTTTTTTGGCTGATTTCAGCCGTTTAAGCATAGGGCAATAGCGTGCAAACAGGATTGTGCTGAAAAAAATAAATATTAAAACACAATTTTAGGGGAAAGCTGCATTGACATGCAGAATCAAAACATTACCAGGGAACACTGGTTGTCAAGGGGAAAGATTCCATGTCAGAGCAGTAACTATGGACTAAGGCAGTGGGGTATGCAAATGAGGGGAAATTTACTGAATCACAAAATATTCTAAGTCCACACACTGCACCTAACTGTGCAGGTGCTAGAACAGGATAGTGTGGGCAAGAGGAGCAGCTAACATGAAAAGGGTGTGTGTCATGTTTGCTGTAAGCACATTGGAGCTCTGTTGCCCGGGTTTGCGCTTAGCTAAGCACAGCTAAGTAAGGGGGTGTGTCTGAGGCTGTAATCTCTTACACCATGAAATGAAGACCGTGTTTGCATCCTGGGGAGGGCTATTTCTGCTAAAATGTGTTTGCCTTAGCTAATCAGGTGTGCGCGGCATGCACTGGGACTTACAAATAAAAAATGCAAACAGCAGCATTGTTTACATTTAGGCAGCGAGTCTGTGCGCCTTGTCTTGGGGCTTAAAAGGAGCAGAAATAGGAAGGGGAAAAGAAAAAAAAGGGAAATAGAAAAATACAGCCACTCAAATACAAGTAAAATAGCTGGCAGGTGGAGCGTCTCAAAGTCAGCCAATCACATGGGCAGCATCTGCAGCACACCACTATAAACTATGCAAACACCTTCCAGTCTGTTTTTTCCCACAAACTCTGCACCGTAGGTGTACACATACTGGGGAATGTTAACTGACAAATAAGCAAAAAATGTTAGGGGCTGGTGTCGCTTTGATCCATCAGTATGTGCAAGAGGCCAAGGGCACTGAGGAGGATAATGCTGACAACCAACTCTGACCAAGGTGGAGGAGGAGAAGAGTGTTCAGACCCAGGGTAAACTACCAGGCTACATGATCTGGAGATATTAGAGCACTACATGTTGGATAGGGACATACTTCAGCAATTCACTGAGCTGTGCCGGACTCATCTCAGACCCAGAAACAATAGAGGGGAACTCATCCCATTGGATACCAAGGTATATGTAGCCTTAAGAATACTAGCTACAGGTACTTTCCAAAGACCAACTGGGGATATCATAGGGGTCTCACAGGCATCTGCATCCAGGATACTCCACCAGTTCCTGGATGCCATGTGACCACATGCCGCTGAGCACATTTACTTCTCCAGCACCCATGAGGAAAGGACCAGCAATATGCTTCTTTTCCACCGTGTAGCAGAATACCTGGAGGTTATGGGTGACATAGACTGCACACACATCCACATCAAAGCACCACCCGGTGACCAGGGTAGGGTCTACCTAAACCGCAAGGTGTTCCACTCCATCAACTGCCAGGTCATGTGCAATGCCCAGGGCATTATCATGAATTTGGATGCTGGCAGCCCTGAAAGCTACCACGACTCCCACATCTGACATTCATCACAGCTGTACCAGGCATTTGCCAGTGGGGACATCCCATATGGCCATCTGGTGGGGGATGTTGGCTATGCACTGGAGCCATGGCTGATGACACCCATCAGAAATGCACACACACCCACACAAGAATGCCATAATGAGGCACACGTACAAACCAGGATAATTATAGAGCATGCGTTTGGGGTGCTCAAGTCACTGTTCTGCTGCCTTGACATATCTGGTGGAACCTTGCAGTACTCTCCAGCCACATGTGCATACATGTTCATAGTATGTGCCATGCTACACAATATGATCTTGTGGAAACAGCTGCAGCAGGAACAAAACAGGGAAGGGCCATACAGCCCCCCACCATTGCCAAGGTTTCCACAGGCACAGAGGGACTCGGAGGATGAACATTCTGAGCCTGCCCCTGTAGGCAGATGGAGGTGTGCCCAGTATGCCCTGTCCTTGGCAAAGAGGCAATGCATAGCACATACACTGACACTGTAGGGCCCAAGAGACTGATGCATCTCTCTGACTTGTACACACAGTAAAATGGATGCCAAACATCACACCACCTATACTTTACCATGTATAGGCAGTGTACTGCGTGAATCCAACATAGTCAGTCATCAAGCACCATCCTCACAATAGCCTCAGGCACAAGGTAAGTCAGTCTTCTTAACAATAAATGAATGGAGTAGAATGTTCTGATAGCATATCTATGGTATTGATGCAAGCATGCAAGGGAATGGGGTGGCTTACTGGGCTAGCAGCAGACAACTGACAGCTATGTGGGACAGCAGGAAGTGTATGCCCAGTACTGGCTTACACACACTATGCAGTCCCACCTTAGTTGACAAATACCACTGCAGTATATGTGGTGAGCCAAATAACTGGGGGGTTATAGGTCACATGCATGGATGTCAAAGTGGAGGTCCCATACTCAATCCCAGCCTCAGCCAGCAGATCAGCTGTAGAAAACCATACAGAAATGTCTGGCAAAGGCCCCAACATGGTGACATCCATGAAATTCTCACCTACAGATTTTACACAGTGATATCACAGCATGTCTGGCTGTAGCAGTATGGCTTTGAAACGTAAGAAGTCTGAAACTACAAATGTTTATGCCAGAACAATCTGACCTGTAGTCGATACTGTTATGCCTGTAGTCTCAAAGATAGGGCACACCACTATGCTAAATTGGACCAAAATGTTAAGCAAATATCAGCACAATCTGTGCAAATGTGTATTGTGTACAGATGTGTTACCCCCCATAGTCCCATAGAAATGCAGTAACATGTCCCTAGCCTTACGCTGCATCAGCTGTCAACTAGAGTGATGGCTCAAAATGAACAGAAAGCAATTGTCAGTAACACCCCGTCGACTTACTGGTGCCATCCCAGGGGTATCCACTGCCTGGCAGCCTGGGAACATATAATCATCAGAATGCACTGCCTTGCCACAGATGGCCTGCATCTGTCAAATCTGGCCTACAGGCCTCTGGCAAATGCACATGCCTCACCCACAGTGCCCTGTTAAGGCGTGTGATGGGGTCCATAACACCAACATAACACAGTCTACAACATGCAAAGAAAGGTCATGCTGCTAACTGCTAGGATCAAACTAGCCAGCCTCAGAGAGCCAGAAAATTGGACAAAGTCATGAATAACGGGGCGATAAAGGTCCAAATAGAAGGACACCTTTGAAATACTGCTCTAATAATGTTAGAAAGTTGATAGAATGATTGTATTAGGATGGAATGTCTGAAGGGTATAAAGTCTGAAACTGCAATGCCAACTGTCAGTAATATCTGACTTCAACCCTGAGTGACTTGCAAAACACTTTTCCTCGAAAACCACACTCATTTGGGTAGCCAACCAGATATATGAGTCATGAATCCTGACATTCTGTGATACTCTGTACAGTCAACAGCAAGGGCTAGGAGAGTAAACATGGGAATGCACTCATTGCAGGCAGTCCTAACCCTGGAAGATGGTGACATGTCTGCACACACAGAACCCTGGCACACAGCCATGGGGAGTAATTCACCTTTCCCTGATCACTCATCCTATGCAACATCCTAACCCCAAAATGTGGCCAGCCAAGCCAAATGAGGTGGGCCATACATATATGTGAGACACACACACGCCTCTAGGCTGGTCAAACAGTCTGACACACAAGACCCTCCAAGTGCAGTCAACCTTTGAGAAGACTCCTATGCAAAGTACTGGTAGCTATAGGTCAACATATCTGACCCAGGACACCCCCCCACACATATCTTATCCCCTACAAATCTATCTGGAGTGTGCCTGTCACCCTGATCCTGTTTGACTTATATTACCCAACCATGGACTGGAATTCAGACCATGCCAGAACATAAATGCACAGAGATTCCACCATTGTAATATATCACCGAGGTGCTGGACTGTTTTCACAGCTCCAGCAGTCAATTGGTTGTAGGCACACCTCTCAACAGGCTGGATTGTGCAAGAATGCCTAGCATTTGGCCCGTAATATTGGTGTGTGCATCATCCATCCTGTATTCCTCTGGTAAATCACTGTGATGTTCTGAGGAGGTATGTCACAAGGTACTGAAACACTACATGACAGTGTCAAATGTCATATATGTCAGATGTCTGCTAAAACAAACCCTGTAACCCTAGCAACCCATACATTACTAAGAGAAATAGTCACAATCACTGTATGGCCAATTGTCTCCCCATTTTGATAGGCTATCAACAGATATCCTGCACCAACAGGTTGAGAGGTATGGCTGTCGCACAAAACAAACCGGATTGGAGTACAACAATCCCTGGAATGGAGTCCGACATTTACTATAGAAGGTCACACTGGGCATGCTCATACACTTAAAGAATTGTCAGTAGGATCTAGGAATTAACAGGCCTTTCCCACCCTTTGCACTTCCCATTGCCCTACTTTAGCAGTCCTGAAGATGTCTGTCACCATAGAAGTCCCTTTCATGAGGCCTCAGCTCTGTGGCATGTGCGATAACTGTGTAACACTGTAATACAAATAACTAGCTAGATAGGAGTTCTAATCTCAGTCCTGACAAATGTAAAATTGTGTGTGTGTGTGTGTGTGTGTGTGTGTGTGTGTGTGTGTGTGTGTGTGTGTGTGTTTATAAGTTACAGATTTTTAGTTCATTCAAACCCAGTACACTTCCCATTGCTCTGCTTTAACAGTCCTGCAGAAACAGTCACTTTAGAAGTTCCTTTCATCAGGTTTTACCCTATAAGCTCTGTGGTGTGTGCAATAACTGAGTAACACTATAATACAAATAGCTAGTTACGTAGGAGTTCTAATCTCAGTCCAGCAAATGTAAAAGAGTGTGTGTGTGTGTGTGTGTGTGTGTGTGTGTGTGTGTGTTTATCATTTGCAGATTTTGTGCCCATGCAAACCCAGTACACTTCCCATTGGCCTACATTAGTAGTCCTGCAGATATCAGTCACCTTAGAAGTCCCATTTATCAGGCCTCATCCATATAAGCTCTATGGCTCTTGCGATAACTGCGTAACATTGTAGTACAAATAACTAGTTAGGTAGGAGTTCTCATCTCAGTCCTGGCAGTTGTAAAAGTGTGTGTATGTGTTTGTAAGTTAAATATTTTGGGTCTATTCAAACCCAGTACACTTCCCATTGCCCTACTTTAGCAGTCCTGCAGATATCAGTCACCTTAGAAGTCCCTTTCACCAGGCATCAGCCATATAAGCTCTGTGGTGCATGCAATAACTGTGTAACACTATAGTACAGATTACTAGTTAGGTAGGAGTTCTAATCCCAGTTCTGGCAAGTGTGTATATGTGTAGTTTAAAGTATTTTGTGGCCTCTCTTACCCAGTACATTACTCATTGCTATACTTTACAAGGGCTGGTGATGTTCCTCACCTTAGAAGTACCTGTGGACAACCTTCACCCTATAAGCTCTGTGGTGCATGCAATAAATGCATAACACTGTAGTAGCAATAACTAGTTAGGTAGGAGTTCTAATCTCAGTCCTGGCAAGTGTGTGTGTGTGTGTGTGTGTGTGTGTGTGTGTGTGTGTGTGTGTGTGTGTGTGTGTTCATAAGTTACAGATTTTGGGTCCATTCAAACCCAGTACACTTCCTATTGCCCTACTTTAACAGTCCTGCAGATAACAGTCACTTTAGAAGTCTCTTTCGTCAGGTTTCACCCTTTAAGCTCTGTGGCACATGCAATAACTGAGTAACATTATAATACAAATAGCTACTTAGGTAGGAGTTCTAATCTCAGTCCAGAAAATGTAAAAGTGTGTGTGTGTGTGTGTTTATAAGTTACAGATTTTGTGCCCATTCAAACCCAGTACACTTCCCATTATCTTACTTTAGCAGTCCTGCAGATATCAGTCACCTTAGAAGTTCCTTTCTTCAAGCCTCATCCATATCAGCTCCATGGCTCTTGTGATAACTGCGTAACATTGTAGTACAAATAACTAGTTAGGTAGGATTTCTTATCTCAGTCCTGGCAGTTATAAAAGTGTGTGTATGGGTTTGTAAGTTAAAGATAGTGGGTCCATTCAAACCCCGTACACTTCCCATTGCCCTACTTTAGCAGTCCTGCAGATATCAGTCACCTTAGAAGTCCCTTTCACCAGGCATCAGCCATGTAAGCTCTGTGGTGCATTTGATAACTGTGTAACATTATAGTACAGATAACTAGTTAGGTAGGAGTTCTAATCCCAGTTCTGGAAGTGTGTATATGTGTAGTTTAAAGTATTTTGTGGCCTCTCTTACCCAGTACATTACTCATTGCTATACTTTACAAGGGCTGGTGATGTTCCTCGCCTTAGAAGTACCTTTGGACAACCTTCACCCTATAAGCTCTGTGGTGCGTGCAATAAATACATAACACTGTAGTAGCAATAAATAGATAGGTAGAGGTTTTAATCTTAGTCCTGACAAGTGTGTGTGTGTATGTGTGTGTGTGTGTGTGTGTGTGTGTGTGTGCACGTGCGCGTGTGTAACGGACTCCATGTCACACTGCTGAACAGTCACGAGTGGAGTCCCACAGGTTGTGGATCTGGGTCATCTCATGTTTGGGATCCACACCTCTGAGGACCAGCCCAATACAAAGGCACCCTGGCTAACAATGTTTGCAGATGACTACAAAGTGGGTGCTTACCCCCCCACATGAGATTGACATCCTTCAGACCTATGACTGTGGTCAGAACCCTGGACATAAACTCAATGCCAGATGATGTGCCGCCATCTCCTTTGGGTACAACATGGTTCCCATAAAATACTACAGTGATGGAAGTCCACTGAACACTGATGTTGGTATAATGGAACTGGGAATACAGGTTCACATTGAGCTGTATGGTGACCACCACAGTGCTACTGTCTTCCGAAAGTCCTTCCATGTGTCACTTCTCCTGACTCAGGGTGTTGAATCTGGGCAGTAAAAGGACAGTGTTTCCCTGTACACATCACTCAGTAGGCCAATCAGTGTGTACTATGGCACATTTGCCATGTACCCCACTGGACACCAGCAACTACAGGAGAGGCTACAAATGTACATCACAAAGAGGATCTTAGGTACTACACACTTGCCCCATATGGACAGACTCCAACAACTCCAATGAATCTCTGTCTTATATTGGATACTTAGGTGCGATCTCTGCCTGACATACACAGCCATGTCTGACCCAACCCTGTCAGAAATGCTACATCCAAATAAACCAATCTGTTTACACAACATGCCCCAGATACCTCAACATTATCCTCACAATCAACAGGACGTGCTGGAGGGAAAGGTTCACAACCCAGAGGCTAGCCACACTATGGAACAGACGTCACATACATGTCAAGCAGAGCACAATCACTGGCCCTGTTCAAGAGAAATCTGGAGGAGTAGATGTGGAATAGAATACCCACCCTGGGTATCACTCCAGTGACTATACTCAGTAGACACACTGGGGAGTATCGTCAGGTGGCATGATACCAGTGTGTTTCCATGGGCAAGCCTTGTAAAGTCTCCATGGCCATTTGCCAAGTACACACCTATGAATCTTTGAACCTATGGAGCTCCGTACTGTCAAATGTGTGTGTGTGTGTGCATTAGTGTGTCTGAAAGTGTTTGTGAGTGTGTAAGCATGTGGGCAAAAGTAGTTGGCGGCCCATCTCACCCAGTACAACTACCATTGCCATACTTTACAAGTGCTGTAGACATTATTCACTATATAGGTACCTTGGGACACTCCCCAACCTATAAGCTCTGTGGTGTGTGCAGTAACTGCATAACACTATAATACCAACAACTACATAGTTAGAGGTTCTAATATGAGTCCTGGCAAGTGTGTGTGTGTGTGTGTGTGTGTGTGTGTGTGTGTGTGTGTGTGTGTGTGTGTGTGTGTGTGTGTGTGTGTGTGTGTGTGTGTGTGTGTGTGTGTGTGTGTGTGTGTTATTGTGTGTAATTATGTTTATGTGTAGGTTACAGTATTTTGTGGCTTCTCTCACCCAGTACATCACCCATTGTCATAATTTGCAAAGTCTAGTGATGTCCCACACTTTAGAAGTAACTTTGGACAAGTATCACCCCATAACCTCCATGGCACATCCGATAAATGCGTAACAATGTAGTAACAACAAATAAGTAGGAGTTCTAATCTTAGTCCTGGTAACTGTGTGTGAGAGAAGAGTATCTTGTGTGTGTGTGTGTGTGTGTGTGTGTGTGTGTGTGTGTGTGTGTGTGTGTGTGTGAGAACAAGATCCATTGGATGGGCATGGTTTCATATTTTATGCCATGGTACTCACAGTACACATTCCTAGGTCTACTGCATGAGGTCCACTGTTCATGTGAACCATAGTGGTATCTGTAGACACTCTTTAGCCCTATGAACCCCGTGCAACAGTATGGAATAGTATGGTATGAATAACAAGATAGGATGGTCTGCTAATGTCAGTACTAGCAAGTGTGTATACGTGTGTGTGTGTGTGTGTGTGTGTGTGTGTGTGTGTGTGTGTGTGTGTGTGTGTACACGCGCACATTGGTGTATATAGCAGTGGTTGTGAGTGTATAGACTTATATGTGACACTATTATGAGTACTCTCACACCAAGTACACCCACAATTGCCATACCTCACAAGGCCACGTGATGTTATTCACCTTACAGGTACCTTGTAACACTCATCACACTAGTAGTCCTGTGCCACCTACAATAACTGCATAATAGTGTGGTACCACAACTTGATGGGTAGGGGTTCCAAACACAACACTGTCAACTGTGATCCTGTGAATGCATATGTGTGTGTGTGTGTTTCTGTCTGCGTGTGTGTGTGTGTGTGTGTGTGTGTGTGTGTGTGTGTGTGTGTGTGTGTGTGAACAGTATTCTTTGTGTGTTTGGTCGACACAATATCCTCTGGGGTTGAGGGCGTTAGCAATCTGAGGTGTGTTCCACCCAGCAGATTTACCATTGTCTACTCTACTAGAGCTGATGTCAACCACCATAGACTTATATACAACCCCTCAGCCCTATAAGCTTTGAGGCACATGCAAGAACTGTTACACAGACCTCAGAAATGTGTGCAGATACAGCTGTACATCAGCAATGACGTGGTTGATGTGTTACAGCACTGCCATACCCCTTGTTAGTGATGTCTGCAGCACCGCATCCTACTGACACACAGACACCTGGAACACAAACAGAATACAGCATGTGAGAACACATTCACTTAGTGTTACTAACACCAATAATGCATCATGGCTGAAAAGGTACATACACACACTCTGATGTGTACCCATTACAGATGCCAGATTACAGCACCTTACACAGCATTAAATAGCTGCACTCTACTAAAACCACGCTGTGCATCAGAACCATATTAGTATGTCCCTGCATTGATGGTATGGATGGCAGGGATGTGGCACAGGTATCATCATATGCACAGGGTGTTGTGTGGGTTTGCTAGAAGCCTAGGCTGGGCCATACGGTTGACATCATGTGTATGTGCTTGGGGGGGGTGTTCATTAAATGGGCTGCGCAGGGGTGGTGTGTGTGTGTGTGTGTGTGTGTGTGTGTGTGTGTGTGTGTGTGTGTGTGTGTGTGTGTGTGTGTGTGTGGAGGTGACTTGTCTGATGGTGGTGTGTGTGTGTTTGTATGCACACAGTCATGCCATGTGGGTGCCCTACACAGGTGTATTTTGGAAAGCTGTGGGCCATACATGTTAGGGTGTACAGTTCACCATCTCCAGCCATGGACACAGGAACTGGGCCTGCCAAGGGTATCACCAGCACCACCAGGGCTGAGTCCAGATGCAGTACTACTCCCCAATGGTGACTGCTGCCTGCTGGATCCATGTCCCTTTTGGGACCGGCCAGGATCACATTCCCAAGGCCTGCTGCACCATGGCATGGACTGCACACTCCCTTCAGTAGTGCTGGTGGAACTACCAGTACAGGTACGTGATGGTGCATGGCCACGTAGACCCTCAGCTGATTGTGGTGCTGCCCTACATCCACATGGCTGCTGGCCACCGTCCACCAAATGCTGAAGCACAGATATTCCATGGTCAAGGAGTGCCAAGGTCTCCCCCCACCATTTATCCATGACCTCAGTACACTCACAGATGGCTGCAGTGAGTTTATGAATATCGCCATGGACACCAGAGATGAGCTCATCCATAACCCTGTGTATATTTCTTGTGTTATGTTCATTACATGCATGTGCCTCCATGATGGCCCAAAACATGCGCCTGGTGACTACTGCTGTGGCACTTGCAACAGAGGCATGACAGGTTCCAATCCTCCTCCGAGCATTCCTCCCCATCTGCCTGTGTGGGACCTCAGCATTCTGGCTATGGATAGTGCCTGCACCTTCACTTGCCATAGTCACCACAGTAGCATTTTTCATGCCACCACTTGCTAACTGTCCATTATCTGTGGCCACTGGTGATGGGGTATGTGTGGGCATTGTGACTGTGTGTGGGGTTGGGGTTGACAATAGTGAGATGCCAACCGATGGTACTGACTCAGTCTCTGACAACCCCACCTGTGCCTCAATATGAGTATCATCATGGTCAGAGTCTGCAGAGACACTGATATCTGCATCAGAGCAGGAGGGACCATGGCCACCATGTCCACCTGTGAGGGAAAAACAACATATGTAAATTACTATGAGCACTGTAAGGTTTGCTGGTACGCATACACACACACCCACACACACAAACACACACACCGACACACACACACACACACACACACACACACACACACACACACACACACACACACACACACACACATACAGGTGAGGTGCCTCAGAGTCATTACTCAGACCTCACATTAGCCGAATGGGGACATTCACGACACAAAGTCAGACAATAACATACACACTCTGGATGGACCCTCAGCATCATGCAGTGCAGCCCTTTCCAATTACCGTTACTACTAATATACACCTCTGGGATACATGAGTGGTATTAGTAGGTGATGGCCCTTCACCTAGCACACACTGCACCCATGTAAATTATTTCTTTTCACCTGTATAGCACTGTGACAACTCCTACAGGGCATACCTCCCAACTGTACAGGGTTTTGCCGAATGTCTACATATGTGGCTCATATGTTTGGTCTGTTCCTCATAACTCCTATGTTTATCTGATACATTACTGGGTTGACCTGTGGATTGGTGCCACTAATTAATGTCCTAAACTGAGGTGCAGACTGCATAACCTGCGGTTCATACTCAAACAACTTCCTAAGCTTACAGTGGATATAGTAAGTGTACACACACTGTTAACATGCCAGGTTTTTGGTGATATATCACATGAGACCTTAGAAATCAGGTCATAACATTGCCATCATTTCATATGACATATGACCTGTGCAATCCAAATGAAGAAAATACACATCAGTTACAGGTAACATATGGTAAATGAAATAGGTAATAGGCTGGTTGCATGAGTGGGCACACCATTAAAGTAATACTTTGTTAAAGCACCTTTTGATTTAATCACAGCATTCAGTCCTCTTGGGAAGGTGTCTATCAGCATGACACATCTTGACTTGCCAATGTTTGCACATTCTCCCTTGCAAAACACCTCCAACTATGTCAGATTGCAAGGCCATCCCCTGTGCACTGCCCTCTTCAGGTCACCCTGCATATATCCTATTGGACATAGGCGTGGGCTCCAGCTGGGCCAGTGCAGAACGTTGCATGTGTTCTGGTAGAGCCATACTTTCATTGATTTGGATGTATAGTTTGGGTCATTGTTCTATGGAAAGGTGGAATTCCTCACCATCCACAGCTATGTGGCAGACACCAGAAGAATTGGAGCCACAAGGGACCGGTGTTTGGAACTGTTCATAATCCTCTCCAACTTAGCTACAGCCCCAGTTCCAGCTTGTGAACATCAACCGCAAAGCAGGACACTGCTATCACCATGCTTCACTATGGGGTGTTGTTGTTTTGGTGATGTGCAGTGGTGTTATTGCACCAAAAACACCTGTCAGAATTGTGGCCAAAGAGTTCAACCATGGTTCCATATTACCATAACATATTTTCCCACTTGCTTTTTGGAGACCTGATGTATTGTTTTCAGACTTTCACCAGGCCTGGATATTGTTTGCTGTGAGGAACTTCTGCCATCTTCCAATCCCTACCCTATAGGCAGGACATATGGAGACCATGGAGGATTGTTGTGACATGTAGTACACACCCAGTACATGCCAGAGATTCCTGCTACTCCTTCACTGTTGCTGTAGGGCTCCTGGCAGCCTCCCTGGCCAGTTTTTGTCTTGTATTCTCATAGACTTTGGTGGGATGTCCTCACCTTCACAATGACACTGTAGCCTTATATTTTCACCACCTTTTGATGTCTGTCTGCACTGTGTTCCATGGCATGTCCAATGCTGTGGGAATGTTTGGTACCTTCTCCAGGCTGATACATCTCAAACATGTGGTCCTTAGCAGCTTCCTCAGCTCTATGTGAACCATGGCTGTTGCTGTAGCAGGCAACTGGGTATATGTTAGGATAATCCTGGTAGGACAGCTGACCGTTATTTGCTGTTAATCAAAGAGTCTCTGTAATTGATGGCAGGTGTGTACCCAATAAGATGTACTGCTGTAGTTATATCGAAAGCTGCCTCAACACAGTAGTAGCTTCAGCTTGTGCACACATATGCATCTAGGTTGTTGTACTATTGTTTTATGTCATTATTGATCCCCTAACAGATTTGTTTGCTTTACAATTGAATTGTACAGGTTATAGGTCATATGAAAGGTTGGCAATATTTTTAACTTAAAAACGGTTTAAAACGGAGTAAGAACCACACTGAATCACAAAAAGATTAAGTAAGCGCTTTCGTTTACTGATATTAGCAAACTTCATCAGACAAAACAATCAAATGTTACAAATCTTATATACGCTTTCAGATAATGACATCACTACTCAAGTAAGAGAACCAAGCCTCCATTTAAAGTGCTATAACCTTATCAAATATAATAACCCATATACACATAATATAAAAATAAAACACTATAATATTAATTTACAATAGAAAAAGTTGAAATAAAATCAAATAATAACACATAAGTACTGCACATATATATAAAATTCATAATAAATAATTATAGAAAAATATATATATATATATTTTCATCTGGTAAGAGCCCTCATTTTAAGAATGCTTCTGATAGAAACAGAATCATTCAAACCTGGGGGAACCAAGGCATTCAATTTCAGTTGCCATATCAGCTCTCTTTTTCGTCCAACCGATGTATTTCCATCTACAGGCGAAGTACGATAGCCAGAGCAAGGCAAACCAGATGAAACAGTCCCAGGAGACCCACTACCTCGATCCTGCGATCCAGAGGCATTAACTGGCAACCTGGAATTATCCGGTTTGACATTTCTGGACTAGATGAGCTTGATAATATCATTAATTTTAACCCTTTGGTAAATAAGGGAAATTAACTTGTGACAGGTACTAATACTGTAGTATCTGATTTCAACCAGCTTTATGTTTCTTCTAACTTGGATATGGCTAAACTGAGTTTTATTACCACCTTTTCAGTGGATGCTCCCTTACTTAAATCCATCATATTTAAGAATTGGTGTTTCCTTTTGGATGACAATTCGGTTAGAAATAGCGTGGGAGACTTCCCCTTTATAGTATTTAGGAAGGGTAGGAATTTGAAAACGTCTCTTGAGAATGGAGCTTTGAAATATCATTTACCACATTGTGGCAATTTTAAATGTGAGGCTTGTCGTTGGTGTAAATACATCAAAGTTGGCAATTTTTTTGTTATTTGTGCCAAAAATATTACATTAAAGGCAAGTTCAATTGTAACACAAGAGGGGTTGTTTATCTGGGTTCGTGTATGAATTGTCCTGCTTTTTATGTGGGCAGAAGAGAAAGACCCCTTAAAAACAGAATTTAAGAACATGTGTATGCAATGGAGAAAATGAACTTGAATAATGCTTTTGCCAGACATATTAAATCTTGCCACACACATAGTTTTGTTTTCAATGCCATTGAAAAAATTGTTGATAATATTAGGGGTGGGCCAATGGATTTGAAGCTGGATGAAAAAGAGCTGATATGGCAACTGAAATTGAATGCCTTGGTTCCCCCAGGTTTGAATGATTCTGTTTCTATCAGAAGCATTCTTAAAATGAGGGCTCTTACCAGATGAAAATATATATATATTTTTCTATAATTATTTATTATGAATTTTATATATATGTACAGTACTTATGTGTTATTATTTGATTTTATTTCAACTTTTTCTATTGTAAATTAATATTATAGTGTTTTATTTTTATATTAGAGTGTATATGGGTTATTATATTTGATAAGGTTATAGCACTTTAAATGGAGGCTTGGTTCTCTTACTTGAGTAGTGATGTCATTATCTGAAAGCGTATATAAGATTTGTAACATTTGATTGTTTTGTCTGATGAAGTTTGCTAATATCAGTAAACGAAAGCGCTTACTTAATCTTTTTGTGATTCAGTGTGGTTCTTACTCCGTTTTAAACCGTTTTTAGTTGGTGTTTTTATAATATTTTTAACTTGCCTATTGTGCTCTCATTTTTGTATATCACAAATGCGTCCGTGGTGGCTCAAGATGTTCACCTGTGGGATCTCATCCCACAGGACAGTCCACTCCCGCTGATTTTGCTGGCTACAGCCAAAATGGATGGCATAGTTTAAGATTACAGCTTCTGTGATGGCTGCTGTCTCCGCATCGGTGTAAGGTGGTTGCTGCTACATGACACCTGGAAGACATGAACAGGGAAACACATCACAGGGCCTCATACATTGCCCAGAGTTCTTTATAGAGCCAGCACATGAATATGGACCATCATTAGCCACCACTTACAAACACATCATACCCTTGTATCTGGCAGCACTGTATGAACATGCATTGTACTCCTGGTCCTGATGTGTCATATTGCCCCCATTGAGGACCAGTACATTGCATAAACCACCATTCAGCATTCTTGTTTGTGTAGAGGGATGACAGTGGCCATGTTCCTTGCAGATGGGATGTCGATGGTTCTCAGGCTTTGCTTGCATACAGTGTGTAATGGAGCTGGAAGCATATGCCTGGGTTCATGTAGGATACAAACAAGAATGCTATCAGGCCCCAAGGGGACTTGCTTTTGTTAACTTTGATTAGGCAGTTTGCACCTGATCCATGATGATGAGGGGAGGGGTGCATGTGTTGTGCATATCCACCTGTACTGATGGTGATCCAGGGTGGTGATGTTTGCCCTAAACCTGTCTGCAGCAGGTTGGCTGTAGCTATGGTGTGTGTGTATGTGCTTTGATTGACCACCATTACAGGGTGGGTTGGGTTGTTGCCTCTGAGACTGCAGTCATATGTGAAGATGGTCTTGTGATTGCCTTTAGTTGATGTGTCCAGTTTGTACTCCTAGTTAGCCTTACAGTAATCCACCTGTGACCTAATATGCTCATTCAGTCAAACTTTGACATGATGCCCAATAGGTGCCTACTCCAACTTTGCACTGTACAGCCAATATAGCATCACATTATTTGCTTTGTGCATTGCTGCTGTCCAGCAAAGGGGTTTACTCTACTTTGGTGGAGACAGGTTTTACAAGTAAGGTATTGCTGAGGCCATACAGCTATTTGGGTGGTCATATATCTGTTTGTAGTAGGCATGGACACAGGGTCAGAACACAGTTGGACACTTCTACAATTTCAACGTGATACTCATGCTTATTATATACCCATGTCTGTGTACTCATGCTTATTATACTACCCGTGTCTGTATACTCGTGCTTATTATACTACCCATGTCTGTGTACTCATGCTTATTATACTACCCGTGTCTGAGTACTCATGCTTATTATACTACCCATGTCTGTGTACTCATGCTTATTATACTACCCATGTCTGTGTACTCATGCTTATTATACTACCCGTGTCTGTGTACTCATGCTTATTATACTACCCGTGTCTGTGTACTCATGCTTATTATACTACCCGTGTCTGTGTACTCATGCTTATTATACTACCCGTGGCTGTGTACTCATGCTTATTATACTACCCATGTCTGTATACTCATGCTTATTATACTACCCATGTCTGTGTACTCATGCTTATTATACTACCCATGTCTGTGTACTCATGCGTATTATACTACCCATGTCTGTGTTGTTGTTGTTTCTTTTGGCTTTTCCCAATTAGGGGTCGTCACAGCGGAACTCTGGTCCGCTAATGATTGGCAGTAGATTTTTACGTGCCGAGTTGCCAGCTCTAACGCACAACCTTTAATGAAGGTATGCCCATTCACTCATGTCTCCACACAGAAGATGCGTTAGCTGAGAATCGAACAGGACAACATCTTACTGTGAGGCGACAATGCTACCACAGCACCACCACTGCAGTATACTACCCATGTCTGTGTACTTATGCTTATTATACTATCCATGTCTGTGTCAGGGCAATGACACAACCAGTAGCTGTAGAAGTGTAACTCTGTTGGATGCACAGAAACTAAGGTTACACATGTGTACAACATGTACAGCTTATTTACCTGATGTTTTGCATCCCATGTCAGTTGTTATGAGGCAGCCAGGTACACATACCCATACATACATATACACAGGTAATACCTGCTATACACTTCTGTTCTATGTCAGTATGGCACACTGTAAGTACAGTCTTGCTGCTCAGTCAGTCATGTCAACCTGTTAGGGAAGGACATCTGTAGGACACCGTACATACATGGTGGGCTATGGGCCAAAATTAGTGACACTTTCTTCATATTCTTGTAACACACATACATCATTTGATGGTGCAGTAGCCTTTGCATTCACAGGCATACCTTGGAGGATGTCTGACGCTCATATGGCAGGCAGAGAGGAGAAAGGCTAGGAGTGTGGTAGTGAGGGTAGGAACTGTTAATGTTGTGTTGTGAGTATGACTGGTATGGGGGCAGAGCTAGCTGATATGATGGACAGAGGAAAGGTGGATATATTGTGTGTGCCAGAGACCAGATGGAAGGGGTTTACAGCTGTGTGTATCAGAGTTGGGTACAAATAGTTCTATCATGCTATGTATGGGAGGGGAACTGGTTTAGGGTTTAACCTAAAGGAACATTATGCCAAGAGTGTTTGTGGAGGTGATAAGAGTGTCGGGTAGAGTGATGTTTAGGAAGCTGGGAATTGATGGTGTAATTATGACAGTTGTTAGTGCATATGCTCCACTAATTGCGTGTGTGATGGATGAGACAGATGTACTTTGGTGTGGTTGTATGAAGTGGTGATGAGTGTCCCCAGGGGTGAGAGAGTGGTGATTGGAGGGAATTTCAATAGGCATGTTGATGAAGGGGACAGAGAGAATGCAGACGTGATGGGTAGGTAGGGTGTTAAGCAAAGGAATGCAGAAGCTGAGATGGTGGTGGAGTTTGCAAAAGAGGTTGGACAATGCTGTGGTGAATATGTAGTTTTACAAGACCGAGGGGCATAGCTTGACATACAAGAGTGGAGGATGATGCACACAGGTGGATTATCTCCTATGCAGGTGGGCCTGTTTGAATGGGATTGGTAACTGTAAAGTGTTGACAGGAAAAAGTGTAGTTAGGCAGCATGGAATGTTGGTCTGTGGGATGAAGTTCGTGATCAAGAAGAGGGGGAGGAGTGTGAGGGCAGCACCATGGATCAAATGGTGGATACTGAGAATGGGTGATTGTGAGGTTTAGTTCAGGGAAGAGTTAAGACAGGCAGTGGGTGGCAGTGAAGAGTTAGCAAATATCTGGGTAACTACATCCAAACTAGTAAGGGAGATGAGTAGAATGGGGCTTGGTGTGACATCTGCACAGAGAAAGGAGGACAAGGAGGCCTGGTGCTGGAATGAAGAAGTACAGGGGAGTATACAGAGAAAGAGGTTGGCCAAGGAGAAGTGGGATTGTCAGACAGATGAAGAAAGTAGACAGATGTATAGGGAGATGGGGTGCATGGCAAAGACAGTGGTGGCAAAGGCTGAGGATGGGGCATCTGAAGAGTTGTATGTAAGGTTGGCCACCAAGGATGGAGACTAGGACCTGCACCAATTGGCTAGACAGAGGCACATAGCTAGGAAGGATGTGCAGCAAATAAGGCTAATAAAGGATAATGGTGGAAGTGTACTCACAAGCAAGGAGAGTGTGTCGAGCAGGTGGAAACAGTACTTTGATGGGCTGTTGAATGAAGAGAATGTGAGAGAGAGAAGGTTGGATGATGTGGGTATGGTGAATCAGGACGTGCAACAGATTATCAAGGAGGAAGTAAGGATAGCTTTTAAGAGGTTTAAGAATGGAAAGGCTATTGGTTCAGATGACATACCTGTGGAAACATGGAGGTGTTTAGTACAAATGGCAGTGGTCTTTTTAACCAGATTGTTTACTGTGATCTTGGAAAGTGAGAGGATGTGTGAGGAGTGGATAAAATGTGTTTGGGTACTGATTATGAGAATAAGGGTGGTGTGCAGAGCTGTAGTAACTACAGAGGGATAACATTGATCAGTCACAGCATGAGGTAATGGTAAAGGGTGGTGGAAGCTAGGCTAAGAAGGGACGTGAGGATTACTGCTCAGCAGCTTGGTTTCATGCCAGGAAAGACCAGTACAAATGCAATGTTTGCTCTGAGAGTGTTGATGGAGATGTACAGAGATGGTCAGAAGCAGCTACATTGTTTTTTTTGGACTTAGAGACAGCATATGACAGGATGCCTAGAGAGAATTTGTGGTATTGTATGAGGTGGTCAGGAGTGGAGGAGGAATCCGTAAGAATGATACAGGATATGTACAAGGCTAGTGTGACAGCAGTGAGTTCTGCATTGGGAGTGACAGGTACATTTAAGGTGGAGGTGAGAGCACATCAGGGATCATCTTTGAGCCTTTTCATATTTGCAGTGGCGATGGACAGGTTGACAGACATGATCAGACAGGAATCCCCGTAGACTGTGCTGTTTGCAGATGATGTTGTGCTCTGTAGTGAGAGTAGGAAACAGGTTGAGGAGACCCTGGAGAGGTGGCAGTATTGTCTAGAGGGGGGAGGAATGATGGTCAGCAGGACTTAGACAGAATATATGTGTGTGAATGGGAGGGAGGATGGAGGAAGGGTGAGGATGCAGGGAGTACAGGTTGCTAAGGTGGTCAGGTGCAAATACTTGGGAACAAAAGTTCAGAGTAATGGCCAGTGTGGGGGAGAGGTGATGACGTGTGTACGGGCAGGATGTGGGTGGTGGGGAAGAGTCTCAGGAGTGATTTGTGACAGACAATTACCATTAAGAGTGATATGGAAGGTATATAAGAGGGTAGTGAGACCAGCTATTTTATATGGGTTGGAGACATTGGCATTGAGAAAAAAGGCACGAGTCAGAGTTGGATGTAGCAGAGTTAATGATGTTAAGATTTGCACTGGGTGTGACAAGGGTGGACAGGATTAGGAATATGGATGTTAGGGGGTCAGCCCAGGTTGGACAGCTTGGGGACAAAGCCAGAGAGTGGCAGGATTATGTTGGTTTGACATGTGATGAGGAGGTATGTTGAGTATATTTGGGAAAGGATTAGGCTGCCAGGTAAAAGGAAAGGAGGAAAGCCAGAGATAAGGTGTATGTATGTGGGGATAGTGGACATGCAGGTGGTTGGTGTGACAGAGCAAGATGCAGAGGACTGGAAGACATGGAGACAGATGATCTGCTGTGGTGACCACTAATGGTTACTGCCAAAAGTAAGATAAGGTGATGTTGTAATGTCTGTTTACAGGATTACAATTATTTGCTAGACATAACACAACTCTTAATGACATAACTACAAATATGAGGCACACATATGGTCAGTGTGCATAGCACTGGACAGTTGAATGGTATGAGCTCAGTATATCACATGCAGTTCAATGCACACAGCTGCGATTTCAGTATGTAAATACCCTGTATAGGTCCATCACATGTCTGAGACAAACGTATATCATATTTGTATTCACAATTAACATATGGATATCTGCGACATCACAGTAGCTGGCCCAGCAGTGTCACAGTCAGTATTGTGCAACACACACTTCAGTAGTAGTCATATGTGAGCCATCCTTTCCTGGGGAGACTCAGGACCCTGAGCTGTGTTCTATGTCACTGCAGACAGACACAGATGTTATGGACATAGGTTCTGCTCAGCAATATATCATTACAGCATGAGTTGTTGAAACATAATATTTTTTGAACTTCCTATTTTCCACATTTACATACCTCCTACTGCATTCCATTACTTACTTAATTGTTTGACATACCTGTGTTTTTTTTCCAGTTCATTTGGTATAATCCATCAGTTTCAGTGTGTGTGTGTGTGTGTGTGTGTGTGTGTGTGTGTGTGTGTGTGTGTGTGTGTGTGTGTGTGTGTGTGTGTGTGTGTGTGTGTGTGTGTGTGTGTGTGTGTGTGCGTGTGTGTCTGTCTGTGTTTGTTTGTCTCTCTCTCTGAGACAGATGTGGGATATACATCTGTTTTGTATAGGCAGCAGCTTGCCTTTTGTAGGTAATGCTCATGAGCAGCTGATGGCCTGTGCACCAGTTGGAGTCCCCCACTTGCTAATTGCATGTAGAACAGCTGCGGTATCATTCCCATACCCAATAGCATGGAAACATCCTCCTATAACTGAGTTCTTCATGTGGGCATTGCCCCTTTTCATTGCCTGTGAGGGGGACTTCATGGAGGTGTGTGACAAACAGCATTACAGAAGGTAGTTGGAAATACCTCTTACAACAAACACTTACACAGCCCAACAAACTGGGGGAGAATGTTCCAGACATAGGGACAGAATGTAAGTATTGCTATTATACAGTTGAAGTAATGCTAGTTTGACAGGGTTTGTGTGGATATGGCTGCTCTGCATGGATTTAAGTCTGATAGTGTTATGTGGTTGACATAACTCTCAACTGTAGGGCTATCCATAGACTGGCCAGAGTTTGGACTCTTATATTTGGTGTGTTACTCACACATTTTACTGGCCTTGGGAATTCAGTAGCATACTGTGAGGATTGCAGTCAGTAAATGGTAACATCCATGTGCATTTCTGACTTCATATCATTCAGAACAGATATGTTACAACAACCCTGTTACACCAGCAACTTTCTCAGTTTATAACAGCAATATTTCAATAATGCCCCTGTGTTTGGGCCTCTGCCCCCCAGGTATGTCAGGCTTTGTCCAGATGTCATGCAGTAAGAGGTGGATAGGTATAGTATGTCATTATATAGTGACTTCATTCCTGATATCATCCCAGTGATGTATCAGACTGCCAGGCATGTTATGTGTAGGAGGCCTTATATATGAGGACAAAGCCTGGATGTTCAGTGGGACTCTATACAGTTGAGAGGACTGCGCATTTCTGCCATTTGTTGACAGACTGTCAGGATTGTGTTGCAGTATATTGTGAATTTGTCGTTTGTCCTCTGTAGGGAGGTGGGTAGCTGTACGTTTTATGGATCCTCTTCTATCTGACTTTGCATGCTGCTCCAGTTTCTGATGTTCTATCAGCTGTATATGTTTGTAGAGGCAGACTGACACGTCTTATACCACAGTCAGGCTACAGTGTGAATTGGGCCAGTATATGTAGTGGTAGTGTGTGAGTGACAAACATGATGACGATTTTGTTCTCACAGTCCATATACTCTACTGTTCATGTGGCTTACCAGTATATCACTTTGAATGTGATGAGACTGGTTATGTGTATGCACTTTCACATTGGTGTCTGTTTGTCAGTGCTGTTGCATCCCTGTAGTGCCTGATATATTTGCAATTACATGTGTATTCCCCCATAGCAAAATTGGGTTAGTGTTGTGTCAGTCTGCCTGTAGTTTATACAGTGCTTGGTGACATGCCTAGCAGCTCAGTGTAGCTACTGTGATGTTATATCCAGATATTTATCAGATGTACTGTTGCCTGGCCCCCATACATGTTGTGTATTTCTGACACATCAGTGGGATGATGTGAAGATTTATGCCAGTAATTTGGTTTTGGACTTGGGCTAGTCCAGTCAATATATGTTACAACAGACAGGAGAGTGTTACTGCATCAACTGTCACCTTATCTAGTCCAGTATTTGGGATATGTTCCCAGTTTCATGGCTTTACACCCCCCCCCAGGTCAGGCTTGGTCCAGATTTGTTGCACTAAGTGGTTCTGAGCATACCTCTCGACTGGGCAGATTGTCTCAGACTGTCCAGGATTATTGGTCACATGTATGTTCTGTTCCACAGAATCATTATTTTCATTTCTGTGGTAAATCACTGTGATGTCACTGTGATGATGTCAGGATTTCTGTCTGTAAATGATGACGTACATTTCAGTTTCAGGCCTCACATCCTTCTGAACATGTATGCTGACACAAACCCTTTTACTGTAGCAACATTCTACATTTATAACTGCAGTAGGTACATTATGTCCCTAGTCTTGGCCCATTGTCCCCCCATTTTGACAGCCTTTGTCCAGAATTCTTACACTAAGAAGTGGAGAGGTATGGTGCTGGGTATAATTCCACTACGTTATGTGTATATATATATATATATATATATATATATTCCTTTTTTGATATCTATACATATATTTTATATAACAATATATGTGTATATATTCTATATGTATTACTTTAATATGCATAGCTCTGTATATCTGATGTATATACATTTTCATATTTATCTATCACCATACACATCTATATGTGTATATTTATATATAGTAAGCATGACTGATTCCACAGTGTTTGTTCCCTACTATTCTACACCTGTACTGAATGATATATTTGAAAAAAGCAGCATTCATTCTTGCAGCTTAGATGGTGTAGTGGTACATTGCTCTGACAATGGTGTGCAGGGTCCTGGGTGTGACACTTGGCAGGGCTGATGGATATAGAGTGATTAAGGCACTTTTAAGCAGTTGTAAGTGGGTTTGCACAATGGTAAGCGATGCCAACACATGGTTAAACAGTAAACTGCTTAATCTGTGTAGGCATTGCTTAGCATCAGGCAAACACGTTTACTGCTGCTTACTGCCACCTTCTCTAGCTTACCCCCATGCTAATTTCCTTAAAAGAAAAGAAAAAAGAGGTGATAGCAAAGTGGTAAAAAAGGGGGCATGCAGAGAGAAAAACAATATGAAAGATAGCTAGGCATGTGCAGGACAGGTGTAGGGAAGGTCTATAGCTGTCCATTTCTGATACAGCAACAGCTGTGCATTTGTACAGAATTTGGAGGTGAATTTGGACACTCAAAACCCTGAAAGAGGGGTGAGAACAACAGTAATATGTTGTTAAGCCAATTAGACCAGACTACATGTTTCCAGTGGACACGTGTGTGAAATGCACAGCTATGTATGGGGTGACATTTTTTGGGGGGCCAGAGTGCCCTTTTTTTTTAATAAGGTGAGAGTGAGATGCTAGGGAAGGATAGTAGTACATCTGGGGAGGTAAGTTGGGTAGGAAGACAGACAAGACAGACAAGACAGGGGGAGTATATGACACATGTGGGGATGTAAACACCTTGGATGGGGAAGTTGGTTAGAAATCAGATGCACATGCACCCCCATATTGTTAGAGTGGGACTGAGGTTTCCACCCATGAGCAGTCACCACTGCACCTTCATGGCCCCGAAGGTGGCTGTGCTGGGGGCTGCGTAGGATGGGTAGGCTAACCTTCAAGATGCGCCAGGTGGCCCTCAAGCTGGTGCAGCTGATCACCATACTCTGAATGGAGGATGCTGTGCACTAATCCTCGGACCTGACTGCGGGTGATGGTGTCCTCTCAGTGCCTGCTCCAGGGGAGGGGGGACGAGCCTCATCCCCTGAGGCCGTTCCACCTGAAGGTGCTGCAGGACCAACAGAAGAGTAGGCCCAGGTTGGGTCCCAGATGTGCTGGGGCCCGGTGCCATGGCCAGAAGAGGCTGGACAGGTGGATCCGCCGGGATCTGCCTTCCCAGACATGCTATGGTGTTTCAGTTTAAAAAATATTTTGGTTAGTCAAGAACAACATATTTCAGGATTAGTTATAACAGCATGCATGGGTGTTCCAATTGACCCCATAAAACAGTTATGAAACAGTTGTATAGCAAACAGAACACATGCATATAGGAACCACAGTGGGTATTACACTGGCACGCAAGTTACATTGATAGCAACAGGCCACCAATGATAGTATTTGAACAGGGAACATTAATATTCAAAAAGTTCAATATTTGTATAAGAATAGGGCACATGTCCCAACAGTAGGTTTGGCGATGAACATACCCATTTAATGTGTATGAAGTACTGGTGCAGATAGGGTGGGGGAGAGAGAGAGAGAGATCAATTAAAAACTGTCTAGGCTTCAGTTTTCAACAGCTGTACAGATCAATTACTCTACTCATTACGCTCCATGGCTGACCTCACTGTATATCTACCTATGACCTGGGGAGGGACAGTGGGATTGTTGTACACAGTGTATTGGTTAAGCCTTCTTACAGCTAATAGACACATTTCCTTACCTGGCAGACCTGTTGAAGAAATATTTGTTAATACTACCTGACTGTTTCTACACATATTCACATCTTCACAGTTAGATATGTGACTTTTTCATATGATATTGGAATGTCATTTGGTCTTGATAAATGTGCAAAAGCAACCTTTAAAAAAAAAAAAGGAAAACTGCAGCACCAGGAAAACATCAATTTAGGACAAGAATGTGGTATAAAAGAACTTGAGCAAGAGGGAGTGTATAAATACTTAGGAACTGATGAAGGAGCCGCAATAAAACATGAACAAATGCAAATAAAACTCAGTAAGAAGTACTTTAGAAGACTTTAATCCTGAGAACAACATTGACATCTAGGAACAAGATCCAAGCTGTAAATCAGTTTGCTCTTCCTGTCCTAACTTATAGTTTTGGAGTGACTGACTGGCCCCAAAAAGTCTTGGATAGACTGGATATTAAAACAAGAAGGATGCTTCATGCTCACCAAATGATTTATAAAAATCAGTTTATACCAAGATTATATATTCCCCATTTCGAAGGAGGGATAGGCCTCCTTGAAATCGATTACATGTATAGATCTGCAATTGTGAGACTCCACACAGTTCTGCTGACCTCACAAGATCCAAATGTAGTGAAAGTTTTGACATATGAGTAGAATTAATCTAATGTGACATCGCTGCTTAATTTAGCAGAAGGATATCAACATCAAGCAGAAATGGAAATCAAACCAGAAGTGGATAAAAAACAGGCAGCAACTGAATGTGCCAAAAAAACAAAAGAAAGAATTTAAGGTGAAGGACCAGAAAAAACATAAATATAGTTGCAAGTATAGAAAACTTCTGGAAGAGCTTCATGTTGATCAATAATAAACACAGGAATGGTTAAGGAGAGGTGAATTCAAACCAAGAAATGAAAGGTTAATATTGGTAGCCCAAGATAGTGGGCTATGTACATGCTGGTTTACAAAGTCCATTGAACATGTGGGAGAAATAGAAATATGTAGATTTTGTTAAACTGAATTGAAAACAGTCACACACCTGTCATGCTGAGAGTTGTATTTTCTGTTTGTGAGTGCTCTATCCGAGCTTTTCTGTGCATTTTTGATTTTTTGAGGTTTCTGTGTTCTACAGCTAGGAACTGTAATATTGTGCATTACTATAATTGTCTGTTTACAGTGAAAAGCATTCTCTAGAGTCTGCTTGCTGCTTGATCTGTTTAAAACTTTCATTTAGTGGCTACAGCTAGGAACTGTAATTTTCCCCAGCCACCCTCCCTAGTGTTGTGGTGTTCTTATACTTGGTGGCTTTGCAGTTGCCCGCCCATACTGTATATTTGATCTGTGACACTCCTCCCAGTTTAGTGTCATTAGTTCACTCATTCTAATAGAGAACATTTGTGAAGGCTAACCCACTCAAATTCTTAACGTTGAATTAACTTCTGTTCCAGCTTTCTCCATTTCCACTTTTACTGAAAAAAAAATTCTAAGCTTGCTTCCCTCCTTTCCTGTGGCAGGTCTTGTCCAGATACTGATTTGCTGTGTCCAGGACTGTTTGTGAGCTCCTGAGCCTCCCTTCCACTTAACTAGGGTTAAACTATTTCTGGCGCCATAAATTCTGTTCTTCAAAATTTCCCTTGCAACTAGCCAGCTTTTTAATTTTAGCACTCAAATCTGTTTCTTTGAGCTCAGCACTCGTTCAGAACTCGTTATAAGCACTAAATAAGTTACAAATTACTACAGCACTCAACGTTCCTCACTTGTCTAGAGGAAAACTGTTTTTAGTACTTAATAAATGAGCACCTATTCAGGCATGTTTAAAGGTCAGCTCCCAGTGTTTTCTCCTGTCTACCTGATGAATATGGGCATCTTGGGACAATGCAGCAATTGCCTCATGTACACAGACAACCCTCTCCTCCTACCACCCAACACTACAACCTGTGAGAGATGCACTTATATAGCCAAACTGGAAGCAAAGCTCTCTTCACCAAAGACTGGACTAGACAGTCAAGAGGAGAAGGTAAACACTTGCACCGCACCACACTCATCACATAGTCCCTCAAAACCTACACCATCAAAACACACAGAAGCACAAAACACACACCTACATTCACGGAGGCTCTCAGTAAAAATCTGCCCAAACAACCGAGACCTCCAAAGCAGAAATGCAAGCAACCTCCACCCCCCAATACAACCCAAATGACACATAGCCCACATACTCAGTGTGCCACTCAACTACAGCCCATAAGGCATAATGTACCCAACACTCTAGTCATAGGTGACTCTATATTCAGGCACACTGATGTTCCACTTACCAGGCTAAACAAGGAAAAAGTTACTGTCAGCTGCTTGTCAGGTGCCAGGATCCACCACATAACGCATGCACTCAGATCACTCCTAAACAAGTACAAATATGACTCTGTCATTGTCCATGTTGGTGTGAATGACCTGAGATGTACCTCCCTGGACTACATGAAAAGAGACATGGAGGAGCTCTCCCATCTTGTAGCCCAGGCAGGTATGCCCTAGCCCTGAGTAGCATCCTGCCATCACCCAGAATGATACCACAGTACAAGGATAAAATGATTGACTTTAACAATTGTTTAAGCTTCTGGTGTCATTCTAAGGGAATCCAGTATCTGTCTGCCTGGGATGACATGATCGACAGACCACGCTGCTTTGCCAGAGGTGGCCTGCACCTGTCGCCCTTGGGATTCCGGATACTGGCAAAGGCTCTTGCCACCCCTATAGTGCCTTTTTTAGGAAAGGTTCAAATTACAAATTCACCACTGTAACAGGTGCAAGCAAGCATAATCTGAGGGTAATGCTACTTAATGCTAGAAGTCTAAACCTCAGAATGTACTCACTCAAGGCACTCCTTAAAATGGAGAACATTGACATCTGTGCAGTGGCAGAGACCTGGTTCAAAGCTCCAGAGAGCACCCCTGCATTACCAGGTTATAATTCATACCACACCTTTCGGCCACCAAACCCGGACCGAAACTCTAAAGGTGGAGGCGTGTCCATATTCATTAAGGATGTCCACACCTCCAAGCTAGTTGCTCAGCATAATACATCCGAGATTATCCAAGTTCAACTAACTCTGACCAAAACCGCAATCCAGATTGTAGCTTGCTACAGACCCCCCCACCGTGCCCCAGGATTCCCACTCCTCTTTTCTTGATACACTGGAAAATATTAAGGTACAACCCAACACTCTAATAATGGGTGATTTCAATTACCCTACCATTAACTGGGAAAACTACTCATGTACCAACTCTTTTGCTCAACGTTTTCTGGAAATCATCAATTCCAACGCCTTGGATTACCTTATTCACACCCCCACCAGGGGCAGCAATATCCTAGACCAGGTCATCACCAACATGGGTGACCGGTGTTCCACACCAGAGGTCAGCTCCTCGTTGGTCAGATCTGACCACAAGCTAATCACCCTAGATATCCACATCCCGCTCCCACCCCCCATTAGGAAAACAACCAGAAAAAATTTCTCCAAAGCCAACTTCACGCTTCTTAAGACAGAAGTGGCAAACTTCATGACACCCATGCAGATGGGCAATAGAGGTACAACTGCTGAATCCTACACAAATGCACTTTATAAGCACTTACACGAGTGCATGGATCATGCTATCCCTAACAGAACCAAGATGCTATCCTCCAAAAAAAGGAAGCCAAATCTGGTGGTCTTCTGCCATAAACAAACTCTACAACAGAAGAAAGAAACTGTTGCAAAAAAGGAGTAAAATCCCACAATTGGAGGAACTCCCTGGTCAGCCTCAGTAAGAAGCTGAGATCCCTCATAAAATCCTCCAAAGCTAGTTATGAAAACAAAATCACTACTGATTCTAAAGACAACCACAAAACATTCTATAGCTATGTCAAGAATCTCAATGGCAACACTCTGAGTTACAGCACAATGACACTAAATATACAGAAGCAACTGATATTGCCAACATCCTGGCAGATAGGTTCAGTGCTAACTTTACCCCCCCCCACCCCCTAAAGGGCCCATCTTTATACTGGAAGAATGCAAAGTTCCTGTAATCATGGCTGCACAGGTAAAAACCTCACTCTCCAAAGCCAAGAACACAGCATCTATGGGACCTGACAACATTCCAGGCTGCCTTCTACACGAATTACAGAATGAACTGGCACCCCACCTAAGTACCATGTTCAATCATAGCCTCACCTCAGGCTTTGTCCCCAATGAATGGCACACCGCAACAGTTATCCCACTCCAAAGGGGGGGGCCACAACAGACCTCGGGAACTACCACCCCATTAGCCTGATGAGCCTGGTCTGCAAGGCCATGGAACGTATCATCATGGAACTCATAAACAAAGATATTGGAGATCTCCAAACTATGGACACCACACAGTTCGGGTTTGTAAAAGGCAGATCATGTCTTCTAAACCTGATAGACTTCTTTGAAGTAGGAACCAAAGCCATAGATGAGGGTAAGGTGGTTCACACAGCCTATCTAGATCTTGCCAAGGGATTTGACACTATCCCCCACTCTGGAATTATAGATAAACTCACTAAACTAGGTATAAATCACTATGTCACAAGATGGGTTGCCAACTGGCTTACTGACAGAACCCACACTGTGAAAGTAGCAGACTCCAAATCAGACTTCAGACCAGTGACAAGTGGAGTACCACAAGGTTCAGTTCTGGGTCCTATCCTGTTTGGTATCTACTTCTCTGAAGTACAGGATAACACAGAAGGTCTTTGGCTAACTAAATTCGCAGATGACTGCAAACTAGGAGTCATAATCAAAACTCCTAACAATGTGGACATCCTACAAATGGGCCTCACTGAGACAGATGCCTGGTGTCAAAGCCATGGTCTCAAGCTCAAAGCCAGAAAGTGCATTGTCATCTCCTTTGGTAAAAACTTTGTACCCATGAACTACCACATAGGCGGTAGTCTACTTAGCACCGAAAGTGTGATAAGAGAGCTTGGGACATAGGTGGACAGTAGTCTCTCCTTTGATAATCACATTGCCACAGTGGTCAGGAAATCCTTCTACGTGGCACACCTCATCACAAAAGGTTTCTCATCCAGAAAAAAAGAGGTTGTTGTTCCCCTCTACTCATTACTCATTAGACCCATTATAGAGTACAACGCCCCTTTTGGTATGTACCTCACAAGACATCTACAACAACTGGAAAGGCCGCAAAAATACCTCACAAAGGGGATTACTGGCCTCAAACAGATGCCTAATGCAGACCGTCTAAAAAAAACTCCAGCTTTACTCCATCGCATATTGCCTATTCAGAGGCGATCTCTGCCTAACATACAAAGCTATGTCAAACCCAGAGCTGTTCCACATGCTCCACTTAAAGAAATCCTAATCCCTCTGAGCTACATGCTCTGGGGACCTAAACCTTGTCACCACAATAAACAGAACATGCTGGAGGGATAGATTCCTGTCCCAGAGACTTCCCAGGGATCACTTCTGTGGTTCTGCTTGGCAGGGGCACAGGAAAATAATTTTCTTGGGTGGCAAAAGCCAGGGGACCTTTTTGGCTAGGCTTGTATAGGCCCTAGGGCCAATAGCCTAGTACATACCTATGAACCTTGTTGCTGGTTGCGATGCACTAATGGCAGAGGGACTGTATACTGAAAGGCATTATAGTGTGGTGAGACTGTTACACTGGAGATTGTGCAAACATTATGGTATCAAAGTGGCTGAAAAATGCTGGAACTATGAGCTACAAAGAATCATAGAAAATGATGAAGTTTATATCACATGGGATCACCCAATACCAACAGTTCAAAATATAGATGTTAGAAAACCAGATATAGTGGTCCAAGAAAAGAAGACAAAAGTACCATTGATCAGTGAAATCGCCATACCCAGTGACTACAGTGTCTTGTGTACAGAGAGACACCAAGCCATAAAATACCTGGATCTGCAGGCAGAAATGAGAGCCATATAGAAGAAAGATTCCCAGACAGTTCCAATAGTAGTAGGAGCAATGGGTCTAATAAAAAAGAACTTACATTCATATTTAGATATGTTACCAATCCATGTAACCTCATACAGATCGCAGAAGGAGTCATTACTGGGCACATTGCATGTGCCGCAAAAAGCACTTTTGGCTGAAATCAAATAGTGAAACAATACTAATTTCATGAACTTTAATTTTACTTTGACTTAGGAATGGGTTCCATTCCCATCATGGTATTAGAAACCCAAAAGACTTGGAGAAATTAAAAACGTGACACTGACAGGCATGCCCGGCACTCATGCTTGGGATGTGTGGTACTGACATACTCCAACAGGGTTTCTATCTATCTCCCTGGTTATTAGCAGCAGTGACAATTAGCCATGACAGCATGACACTTGAGGGACATGTATCGGAACAAAGTGCTTGGTGTATGTACTTATCGTGCTGTCATTTGCAGCCTTGGGGTTGCACAGTGGATATGTTGAGCACACAGTCTGTTGATAAAGCCTTCTTACAGCTGTTACAAACATTTCCTTACCTCGCAGACCTGTGGAGGTAATTTATGTTAATACCACCTGACTGTTTATACAAATATTTACATATTCTTGTTTGACAATATGCATTCAGTGCACTACCACTGCCAGGATTTGAACTGTGCCTGTTTATGCAAAAAGGTACATCACAGCTGTGTTTCATCACAATGAGCTACTGAGAAACTGCTGACTCATGCTTGACTTTTTTCTCCCTAGTACTCTCTGGTTTGCACAATCTGACCTTGTAGTTAGACAAATACCCTAGGTAATGACAACTGTACTGCAATTTTCAGACAACAGATATGTGTTACGTTTTCAGTAATAGTTGCATAAAACAGTTATTTTCTACCAGAAACAACATAACTATGCAGAACTTGTACACATTTATATTTCTACCACAACATGAGAAAGTAAACACAACAGTCTAAGGTTTTTTTTTTTTTATTCAGTGTTACAGAGACCTTTATTCACCTGATAAAAGTCCTTTATTCATTGCACACAGTACACAGTTTACCTACTAGTTGTTGACAATCTACTATTTTCTATTTATTTACTCTGATTACTGCAAGCTAGATTTTTACTCACCAGCCTCCCAGCGCAGCCTTAGCAGCCTGGTGGCATGTGCATCAATATTTGCAGACCTCTCATCTGCAGCTGTACAGGAGATAAATAAACATTTATGCATACCTCTTGATTACATACTCAGGCTGGACTTTTCAGAACACTGATTGATACTGATACTTGCACACTTCAGGGACATTCCGTGCCTATGGCCTATGCGTCTTGAATCCACTGGTCCAAAAGATCCCTCTTCCTACACTTCAGGTCAGCGTAATGGTGCTGGACCTGCTCACCAGTCCGAGGGATACCAGTAGCACTGGTGAGGCCACGTGCTAAATGGTCCCAGGCCTCTGCTTTGTATTGAGAGCCCTAGTACTGGTCCTGCAGCAGTCTCCCATCATGGTCTTTTACAAGGAGTCCAACCATGACCCTGGACTCCTGAATGCCCCAACACTGTGCCCAAAAGTGCAAACCCTCATCAACACCAGCCATAGTGCCTGCAGTGATCAGCTACAACTGGTTATGGTTGTATTCCCACCTACTGAGTTTAAACAGGGCTGGATTGCCACCCCTTGCTGTGATTGGCTGATTTTGAATATGCTGAGCTAAGCTAAGTGATGCGCAAACTCACTTAGCTAAGATAAGCATTGCTTAAAGGGTAGATGCTAAGCACTGCTTACCAGTATGCAAATCTGCTTAGCTACACAAATTATTGCTAAGCATTTAGATTTAAGCAATGCTTACACTGGCTTATTATTAGGCTTTTATTGACTATCAGGATTGTGGGGTTGATTCCTTATTAATGACATCTTATGATATGCATGTTTATCTTCCATAACATCTCCCTATGTGCTTTTATTACATTATATTCTTGTGTGGCTATACTGTATGGGACACTTGAGTTTATATGGGTGTTTCACATCTGTACTACACAGACACCTCACATTTGCCCCTGCTACACTACCCTGCTTAAGAAATATATATTATTTACTACCTATTTATAAAAAAGATATTTTAGTGCTGCTTTTACATATAAAAATGAATAGACTGCATTGGAGCTCGAACCGTGAATGACTACATGCTAAGTGAAAGCTGTAACCACTACGCTATCTCACTTAGGGCATTTTGGCTGTATATTTCTATTTAGCTCCTTTCGATGTTTAAGCTATGATGAACACAGCTGTGTGACACGCACACCCGCTCAGCTATGCTTAAACCTTAGTGGTACAGGAAAAATCTTAATTTAGGGATATGCACAGCGCTAATAGTCATACCTGTCAACCTCTTAGAGCATAAAATCTGGACAATGCCTAACATGATGGGGGGACAAAGAGGGACAGATTTTAAATATTGCTCTTACAAACTTAGGGAGACAGTTGATAGAATAATAGGTTTTGCATTAGCATGAATATTTTGAAGGATGTGGAGTCTTAGAATCAAATTTTTGTCATTATTTAATGACTTCCATCCTCAGCTCTTTGCCAAACAAGTGTAGATTTTAGGAGGAACACACCTAACATATGAGGCAAACATCCACGTTCTGCGAAAATCTGAGCAGTCGAGAAGTATGCAACAATGTCTGTGGACACTGTTTTTGTTTTCAAAGTGCCATACAGTGCTTCCTGAGTGCAGGGCACGTGTTTACTGTATGAGCACTGCTCGGACATGCCCCCTGCACTCATTCACAGATTGTGTCCATGCAGGTTATTCAGCCACGTGCCTTCATGAATATGCAAGGTGTGTTGTTGTGCTGCATGGGCATGATCCACTCCATGGAAGAATAGACTTATTCTTGCATAGCGCTTTCATGAATCCCAGGGAAAGGTTCAGTCAAAGAACCATGTCCAGAAACTATAGGGCTACCTGGAGGACAACAAGAAATTTTATGTATTTTTGGAAGCATATAAAAATATTGCTGTGAGGGATTTTGAACTGTATGATGCTAAATCATGTCTTTGGATATAATACCTTCATCCAAAGCTGATGCCAGGAAGACATCTCTATCATGTTTAGATGTAAGTGTGGGATCTATAAACATTGTCTGATAAAAGCGACTGTCCAATAATTGTGTGTATGCTTCTTGTAAATAGGTAGACCAATCCCAAACAACTACCACCCCCACCCTTATCAGCATTATTGACAATTGTGTCTCTTTGATTTCAAAACTTGTAATGCTTTCCTTTGTGAACCAGAGAAATTATTTTATTGTGCAAAACCGTAACACAAATTAAAATGTAAATACTTGAAAGTACTTTTCTGGAAAGCAGCAACATACTTATTTATAGGGGAGCAAAGCTGGACTGTAAAAACTTAAACTCATTACTGCTTGGTTTTCCATTGTTATCATTATTAAAAAATACCATCAAATTCAATTTCCAACAGAAAGAAATAACAACCTGAACAAACACTTCCTCAGAGACTGCAGAGGATGGAACACAATTTAGACCTTTGTTTAAAATATCAGTCTTCTCTGTAGACAAACTGGCAGAAGAAATGTTATGTACAGCTTAATACTTAGAATAATGCAATGAGAAGGAATACAACTTTTCAGTGAAGTTGATCATTTTGTAATGGTCATTGAGTGAATAAAACAAGAAGACATGAGTATGGAGTAAAGGAAGGTCAGGAGCTGTGGTCATCTCAGTTTAGGACATAAATGACATAGTCATAGGAGTGGATGTTCTACAATGTCCACACTGCTGTCTCTTGCAGTAGACAATCCTCACACCAGAAATGTCTGGCCATGTCATTTGGTCTCTCACTTTACAGATCAAGGGGAAGCAGGAACAGAAGGTACCTTATCAGACTAATTTGGAGAATACTGAAAACTATGATATTAGGAGGAGTGGAACTATGAATGCTTAGGGGATTAAAACATTATTTACAAGCAATACTATCAATACACTCAGTAATCACAATGCATCATTTATAAAGTGTGTTCGAATCTGACTGGAGACTATTTCTCCTGGACTTTGGTCAGAGGTGGCAAAAACAGAAACAGACGAGTATTTGTGGTAGTATTATAGTGCCCAACTTTTTTTTGGCATTGTGAGTTAAACAGCATTTTCCACAGGCCAGGAATTGTGTGTGAGGAGAGTAAGAAGCTAATTATATGTGTCACTGGAAAGACTAGAAAATCTGTGCAGGATACTATGATTTTTATGAGTTTGGCTACAGATCATCAACACCCAGTCATTCTTAGTGAATTGTTGCAGATGGTTATGGACATCATTTTTAGGGACGGAGGTGTTTATATCAAAGGTAGTGACTAAGAGGGATTGGAGAAGGTCTGTGCCAATGCTGGGTGAAGTGTCAGGGGTGGTCTTTGCAGGACTATTAGTAAAGGGCTTGCTGTCTGTCAGTACCAGTAAGATGTTCAAGGGGCTATTATTTTCTCATATTTAACTTTGGTTGATTTGATCAGGGACCAGAGTTCTTTGTTAAGTTAGAGTGTTTTTGACATCTTGTTAGTTGTATTTATTATTGCAAGCAGTAGCTTTCTTCTTTTATTGTAGAGCCTGTTTAGATTTGGGTCCACCAAAGGTGTTTATTTTTAAATCTGACATTGTATTCACTTTGAAGGGGGACAGATGCATCTATGCAACTGTACATTTGTGCAGAGAATTTGGTGGTAAATGAGCCTGCTTATGCAGTGGGGGTCATGAGATTTGAAATGGATATTGAATTTAGCCTGGTCATCGTTCAGGTTTAGTAGGTTAGAATTTGTATAGTTTCTGAATACTGAAGAATTTGAAGAAGCTTCAGGCTTCACTGTTATGGTGAATGTGACTGATTTATGGTCCGGTTTGACTATGGAGGAAGTTACAACTGGTAGGGAACACAGCTGTCCCATATTTGTGATGATCAAGTCCAGAAGTTTGTCCAGAAGTAGTAGGTGGGTATGAGTAAACATAAGACAATTGCTATAATGTCTCAGAATGCCCATTTCAATTAAGATGGCTACAGAGGCAGTTGGAAAGTGCAGATCCGTGGTTCCAAGTGCTTACTAATGTGGGCTGAAGAGTAGGGCTAGATCTGAAGTTGATTTAGCGGTACCATCTGTCTGATAGTGGAGAAAGTTCTGATCTCAACACAACTGCACACAACTGGAAATCACTAATCCTTTGCTCCTGCTCTCACGCAAAGAGAACTGCTAGTACCAAGCTGTTTCCTGGGAAGTATTATTAACCCAGGGTTGCTGGATTCAGTACACTTGCTATAGTTTTTTCTTAACGAATATCCTAGATAGAACCTCTAGCAGCTTGATGCCACAGAAAGGCATGCTGCACAAAGGCCCTGAAGATGTTCTTGCCAAAACTGCAACAGACCACTCAGTGAATTCCCATACATACCGTGCAATCTGAGATCAGTAGGACTCAATGCCCTTCTGCTCCTTCTCTCTAAACACTATATGGTAAACAACAGTAATTGAAAAATACATTGGCAAGGTGGAGCTGTTTCAGTTTTAGCTGACCAAAATTTGTGAGTGTGCTTATCACCCATTTTCCATTTATATGTGTAACCTTACTTACACATTTTAATACGCAGAGTATAAATAGTATGTTAATATAGTTGTTCACCTACCAACTGCCATATTATGGACTAGACCTAATAGTGTTCTGGCCAGCAATGCTTATTGTTGGGATACTCATGATATGGTGATTCTAACGAGTGCCACCTGCAGCTCGCTCTAGGTACTATTTCTTAATATAAGAACTTTCCTTCTCTCTCACTCTGCTAGCATACTGATGAAGAGATCTATTTGTCTCTATAATTCAAAATTTACAGCCTTGAAACTGAAATGTGAATGTTTTATTTTACAAATCCATAGTCCAAAAAAAATATAAGGTACTGAGTGTGCATCAATGATGGTGCACTTGGTGAAGTCTGTCGTGCAACTGGCAGGGTGTTCTCAGAACACCAGCGCCAGCAACTCATGTGCAGCACCTTTCATTTCTACAGCACATTAACAACTAGTGTATAGTGACTCAACTTATACAGATGAGTATTCATTATATTTCACTCCGTGGTTTAACATTAAGGTATGAACAAGGCTGTGCTTGTTGGCAACAAATTTTAATATTGAGCTCTGTGCTTGGAATGCTTCCAGGTATGTATACATGCCAAGTGTCTCTAAGTGCAGACTGGCACAAATATACTTAAAATGACAATACAATTTTCACAGTTAGGGTATGATATACTTAGTTTGTTTACTTGCCATGACATTTTGTATTCTTTCTTGTTTTTATTATTCTTAATTAAAATGCTGCATTTTGCAAATCACTTGCATGGAATCCTTGTTTGGTAGATAATTTTTCAGTCGATCAAAGCAGAACTAATATTATCACTTAGTAATAAATTAAGAGAGGCTACTGAAGGTTAAGTTCATTACTCATGCAGAATGCAAAGCAAGGACGACTGGACAGTGACAAGAAGAATCACTTGGCCATCTGTTACTGTCTGACTATCCAAGAAATAGCGATGCAGCAAAAATGTACCTCATTAGCAACATCACAAGGAAGCTCCTGGTTTTGCTGAGGCAATATTAAGCAACATTTTCCCTGAAAAAGTATGCCAGTTATGATTTCACTTTTTATAAAATACACAAATTATACCAATATGATTACCAATTACTTTGATGCCGATCTTAAATTGCTCACCTGTAATCTCACTGCAGTTATACTGCATTATTGGCAATTACATTGCAGTGACACAATAACTGATTAAGGTATAATTTTGTTAGTGCAGCATAGTTACACATTTCAGCAGTTAGCTTTCACTAGGTAGAAAATTATGTGGATTTTCTAAATTTCTTGCTACTTTTGACAAGGCTAGTTTGTTCATTTTGTTCCTATCTTAACTTGGAAGACCTTGAAGAGGCTCTACATTTGACTAGTGCAGATGAATTAATTGGTTCAGTTCTGCATTCAGGAACCTCAGAGGCATTCCATTTGCAACAATGAATAGCAATCCATTTTTCTACATAAGGTCAGGGTGTGACACCAGCTGTTGCCATCTTTCTTAATTCTGCCATACTTTTCCAGTTCAGCCTTGAGGTGGAAACACCCTACATATCTTTTGGAGGTGGAAGGAATAGGAACACCGAATTGGGAAGAATCTGCAAGCTTCAGACAGACAGCGGCAAAAGTCAGGACTGAACCCTATTCCTTGTGTTGGGGAGGCAAATTTACCATAGCAATTATGACAACCATGTCTTCAAGATGTCATGTTCAGGATACAAATGATAATATATTAAAAGGAATACATTCATAATATCAAAAGTTTAGAAAATCAAAGCCACAAACATTAACCCTAAAAGGTCACAATGCATACTATAATCTACACAAAACAATAAATCAACAAGTGTCATGAGGGGGCAACCCCCTCTACACCCCCTGATACTTATACAAAGTCTGAGAAAGGATTAAACCCAGTCCCCCGTCTACTGCAATTTCAAGCAACAAGTTACTGCCATCTTTAAAACTGTTGCTAAAGCTGGTCATCTTTTTGACCTTTCAGCATTGCTCTTTTAGGCATTAACATTCAGAACATATCCTTATCAAATAGCACTTATTTTTCCTTTGTTGACCAAGTTAGCCGCCTCTTTTCAGGGGAGACCCAAAGTGGTATTTGTACTACTAGGGAAAATTTTGCCAGGGCATCAGGGAGAGAAAAGGAATAATGGAGTGGTGAGAGAAATGGAGGAGAAAACAAATATCAAGATTGGGGAATGTATGCAGGATTCTGAGGATACGTTTCAAAGAATTCTCTTTGATGGAGATGCATTGGAAAATGATGAATGTATAATTACAACCCTCCAGTCAGGAGGGTTGTGGGATGATTTACTTAAAGACATGGTGATGCAGAGTGATCCAGAAAATTATGGAGACATTTTCAGGGGGGACATTATGGAGAAAATACAAAAGGAGGATGCAAAGACAATCCTGAAGAATATTGGAGAGATGGAAAAGGAAACATATGCAGAGAAAGTAAAAAAGGAAAAGAAAAGGAGTAGCAGGAAAGACGGCAAAAGAAAATGAAAAATTAAAGTATGCGGTAAGGATTCAAAGTAAACAAGACAAAGAAACGGAGCGGTATGAAGTGCGGGACAATTTAATAGCTCATTTGGGTGTAAAAGCACATAAGGTAACATTTATATTTATTAACAGAAACATTTTGTGACACTATATTTGGGACTGTTGTTTTTCATTGGAAAAATTGTTTGGAGAATATGAAAAAAGGCTGTAACTCATGGAAGTTTTGTGTGATAAAAGCATTTAACACAGAAAAAAAGTGAATTTGTGCATACATTTGAACAGAGGTGGAAAGAGACTTTGAAATGAAATTTGAAAAATTTATGTAAAAAGTACTGGACATTACAAAAGTTTATGATATAAGGGGGTTATGGACTGGAAAATGAGATTGTAATATTGTGTTAAAAATAGAAAGAGAAAAAATATGCATAAACCAAGCATGATAAATGTGGAGGGGAATAGGGGTGTAGTAAAATACTGGGGATAACCAAAACATTTTTTTGTGGAAAAGAAGTATATTTGATATGTAACTGTGATAAAAAAATGTATATTTTATTTGTGGGGAAATGGGACATGATGCAAAAATGTGAACTGAAATGTCATAAATGTATCAAATTTGGATGTTTATGGCTAGATTGCAAAATGAAACTAAGAGTAAGGGAAAAGAAAAAAGAAAGAGTAGAAAATGAGCAAAGAGATGAAGTTTTAGAAGCAGTAGAAATAGAACAACAGAGCTGGAAAGAGACTTTGAAATAACATTTTTAAAAAATATGTAAAAAGTACTGGATATTGCAAAAGTCTCTGACATAAGGGGTTTATGGACTGGAGGATAAGATTTGTAATTTTGTGTTAAAAATAGAAAGAGGAAAAAATATACATAAATGTGGAGGGAAATAGGGGTGTAATAAAACACTGGAGAAAACCGAAAACATTTTATTTCCTTTTTTTGTGGAAAAGAAGGATATTTGATATGTAACTGTGATAAAAGAAAAGGTTATATTTGTGGGGAAATGGAACATAATGCAAAACATGTGAATTGAAATGTTATAAATGTAACAACATTGTATGTTTATGGATGGATTGCAGAAATGAAAATAAGAGTACGGGAAAAGAAAAAGAAAGAGTAGAAAATGAACAAAGAGAAGACATTTTAGAAGTAGTGGAAGCAGAAGAAAAATTACATAAGAAAAAAGTAATAAAAAGGACATAGAAGAAGGTTCTGAAACAAGTGATGAAGAAAACATAAATTGGGAGGTATTAAAAGAAAAAAACTCTGTTGGTAAAAGGGTAAAAGACAGAAAAAAAATGTATAGGGATAACTAGAAAAGAAAAAAATGGATGGAAAAGAAAGTGCACAGCTAATGACTGGGTTTGGTGTAATGGTTGAGGTGCTTGACTCTCACCTTTGGAAGGCAAATTGGATAGGCTTAGAATAGCCTATTAAGAAAGCTACCCTGGTAATTAGCTACGAGCTTATGAAGTCATTAATTTAAGGAACATAAAAGTACAAATTTTAGAGTACTTTCTGTAAAAGTGAATAGTATTAAGAATGTAGTAAGAAGAATACGGATTTTGGAATGGAGTAATATGTGTGGTATAGATGTAATTATATTAGAACACACAAGATTTTTAACAAATGAAGAAAGATTACAAACAAAGAAACTATGGGAAGGAAAGATAATCTGGAATTTATGAATGAGAGATAATCTGTAGTAGCCGCATTTTGTAGAAACACAATAAAGATATTAGATGTAACTTTAGCAAAAATGAGAAGATTAACCATTGTAGATTTAAAATGGAAATAACAGGTATATAGAATTATAAAATCATATGCTAATACTAATTGCTTATACTAATTGTTAAGAAAGAGAAGGCTTGTTTCATTATATTTTAGACTATGTAGTGATAAATATGAATATTATATTAACAGGAGACTTTAATTGTAATTTAAGACATAAGCATAAAAAGAAAGGAAATTATATAAGAAAAATGTTAGATGTTATAAAATGTGGTAAGTTAAAAATTTGGGACAAAAATTCATGTACTTAGAAAAAGGGTATGTATAGAACTGAAATTGAATATAATGTGAAAAAAGTAGAGAAATAAAAATATAAAATAACACAGAAGGCTGCATTTGAAGATTTAGAACATAATGATAAAAGGTGCTTTGATAAAGAAAAACAACTGTAGGAAAGAAATCAAGAAAAATACAAGAATTGTTATATAAGCAAGGATTTTTTACAAGGAAAAAAGAGAATTATTAAGTTACTTAAGCAAATTAGTAAAGGAATATGGCAGTGTAATTAGATAAATCAAACCAGTAAAAGGAGAAATAGAAAGAACTCAGGAAAAGGTTATGAATAGTATAGTGCAATACATACAAAAAATATTTAAAGTAAAAAAGAAGGTAGCAAAAAAACATGGGAAATAAGAAAGATAACAGAAAAATATTATACAAAATTAGAAAAATAGATTTCTTTAAATGAGTTCAAGTATTAGGACAAGTAAATATAGATTAGGCTGCAGGACCAGATGGAATAGGGTATGAAATATATAAAAATATAAGGGATTGGCAAAAAAAAAAAAAAAAAAAATATATATATATATATATATATATATATATATATATATATATATATATATATATATACACACACACACACACACACACACACACACACACACACACATATATATATATATATATATATATTTAAGATTTTGAATGAATGGTTAAATTAAGATTTTATATATAAAGAATTATGTAGTGTGAATACTTACATTCATATGGTACAAGGAATATAGAAGCCAATTAAAAAAATGGAGACCGATAATGTTGAATAATAATAATTAAAAGATATTTATGAAAACAATACAAAACAGATTGGAAACTAAAGTGGAAAGTATTATGAAAGATAATATATATAGTATAAAGGGGAAGAACTGTGAAGAATTCTTAGAAAAATTGTGGATGAGATTATGAATAGAAAAGAAGAAGTAGAAGTGAAAATCATGTTAGGAGACCTTAATAAAGCACATGATACAACTGGACATGAAGCCTTATGGGTAATAATGAAAGAATATAATAAAAGTGAGAATGTTAGTAAATTATTATTTATTTACCAGGAAAGTCCAACTGGGACAGAACCTATTTTCACCAGAGGCCCAGGGAGAAACTTCTTCTTTTCTATTCATAATCTCATCCACAATTATTCTTTTAAGAATTCTTCACAGTTCTTCCCCTTCTTCCTCCAACTATTCTCTGTCTCATATCTCCTACTTAGAGGTGATCTCTGCTTGACTTACAAAGCCATGTCTGACCCAGCTCTGTTAAAAATGCTACATCCAAAGATATCCCAATCCCTTCGAACCATATGCTCCAGAGATCTCAACCCCATTACTACAGTCAACAGAACATGCTAGGGGGACAGGTTTATAACCCAGAGACTGCCCATGCTATGGAATAGACTTCTCATACATGTCAAACAGAGCAACTCACTGTCCCTCTTCAAGAGAAATCTTGATAAGTGGATGGGAAATAGAAAATTCACCCCGGGGATCACTCCAGTGGCTCTACTTGACAGAGGCACTAGGAACTAATGTTGGGTGGCATGATGCCAGGGTAATCCTATGGGCTAGGCTTGTAAAGGCTCCAGGGCCATTAGTCTAGTACACACCTATGAACCTATAAGACTGTCTTTGGTATGTGGCAGGAAACCAGAGCACACCCATGCAAATGCAGGGAGGACATGTATACTCCATACAAAAGGCACCCTAGCTGAGAATTGAACCAGAGGACTTCTTGCTGTGAGGTGACAATGCTAACAGCTGCACCACTGCTTCACCCAAATTATGTATGTCAGTGTATAGTAATAATAAAGTAAAAATACTTGTAAATGACTGTTTAAGCCAAGAGATACATATGAAGAGTGGTATAAAACAGGGATGTCCAATGCGATGTACACTCTTTGCAATAGTTATGAATGTGATAACATGTGAAATAAATTGCAAAATGAAGGAGGCGGGGTATATAACACCTGAAGGCTTAAGCACACTAGATCTGTTGGCATATGGAGATGACATTTTAAAAATTGCATAAAACAAAATTTGGATAAACGAAGTAATACTTTGTATGAATAATGGTCTAGGGGTGATAGGGCTGTCTTTAAATAAAGAGAAAAGTAATGGTTTATGTGATATAGGAAAGATAGGGGATATATATTTGAAAATGAATGAAATTTCTGCATTAGGTATAAAATCTGGGAATAAAGATGTAAGTAGAATTCAGTAGAAAAAAACAACAGAAGAAATAAAACAAACCTGTTTTTTCAGGAGAACATATAAATTATAATCCAGAAAAGGGCTTATTTAATAAATTCAGTACTGATGTGAAAAATAGCATGCTTAGCAGATGTATTTGCATTGCCCGCAGTATTTAAAAAATAATTATTGCAGATAATTTTTCACTTATATGGAATTCTAGATTAAACCCATTAAAAAGAGGAGCATTATATGTAAATAAAGAGGAAAGAGGTTTAGGGTTAATTGACCCAGTGGTATATGATACTTCATGAAATTTGTACAAAGTGTTAAAAAGGATAAATGAAACAGATGAGAGATTAGTAGCAAAAACTGTATAAATATAAGTATGATAAATTTGGGGGTATGGTAAAAAAAAACAGTAAAAGAGAAAAAGATTGTATAAATGAAGAAATAAAATGTTACTAAGAAAAAATATTTTTGTGAAAAGTAAAAATTGATGATGCAGAAAAAGATGGAAAAGTATGGTATAAGAACGTAATCATAAAACTTTACTACGTAAAACCACTAATTGTTAAGAAAGGGAAGGCTTGTTTCATTATATTTTAGACTATGTAGTGATAAATATGAATATTATATTAACAGGAGACTTTAATTGTAATTTAAGAAATAATCATAAAAAGAAAGGAAATTATATAAGAAAAATGTTAGAAGTTATAAAATGTGGTAAGTTAAAACAGATAAAAAAATAAAGCTGTAAAAATAAAAAGCTAATGGTGTAATCAGAAAGAATAATGTCAAGACTTTTTGTGGAGACTGGTAATAGATAAATTACCTGTAAAAGGATGTATACCATGCAAAAAGAAAAGTGATAGAATATGTTTACATTGTCAAGAAGAAGAAATTATGGTATGTGTTTTTGAGATGTAAAAGTGTAAAACAAAGTTATGGGGAATGTCACGAAAGGTAATACTGTCAGCCCAGCTATCTGGAATTTTGTAAATAATTATATATCATGTGTGAATGTCAACGTGATTCATATAAGATGTTTGTGTTACAAATGTATTAGAGCTGTCTGCCATATAAGATGGATTGTACAGACATGTTTGTTGAAGATGTATTTTTCAAAGTGTTGTTTGAAATGTATCCACAGTGCACCCTACTGGAATAGAACAGAAGTGTACATACACTATTGTAACTTTTTAAATGTATATATTTTAGCAGGGGAAACTGGAATACAGGAGGTTAATTTGCAAAATTTCAGAAAACAGCTGAAATTAAATTACTTTATGGCTAGGCCATAAAAAAGATGTCTTTCAGTTTCAGTGCAGCATGGAGACACAATGTCTACAACTATGGAGCTTTTTAAAATTGTCTTGGGAGTGTTTTATTGTTTTATGACTTCCACTGTTTGCTAAAGATCCGAGGCAAAGCCCTTGTCTATGCATTTTCACATGTAAATGCTAAATACTTTCAGATTCCAGCAGTTGGGATTATCACCTGGGATAGGGTCAGATGACAAGAAATGATGTCTTTCTGCAAACTATCCCAGCAGTAATATTTGAGAAATTAATTTGAGAACTCTCTGAGAGAGACTCAACAGTCTGTTCTGTCCTGGACCTGACAAGATCCATTCAGCACAGCTTTACATTGCTCTGTAAGTAAGTTAACTAGGGTATAGTAATTCTCTTAGATATTGTCAGGAATATAGCAAAGCTTAACTTAGATATTTTTCCTTATTTATTTAAGACTGTCATGCAATGCTGTTTTAAATATTACCTGTGATTTTTGATTTCTCATGTTACTGTAATTATATACTGAGTATTTTCTTGTTCTCTTGTTATTTATTATTAAATATATTTAAACCTTTCATTGTGTCTGATCTTTGTAGAGATATTTAAGTTCTGAGAGTATGTGCATATTTATTTCTTGACACTGTGAGCCACTCCTGATAGCCTTGCTCTTGGTCAAACTACCATTTGTATTGATAGTAACATTACACACTAAGATTGGATACCCTTTGTTAAGGGCCTTAAAGTAGCTGATAAGGAGTGGCTTGTGACAGAGATAAATACCTTGTCTTCTTGGCAAAAGGGGGCATAGCTAGTAAACCTGTGCCAGCCTTTCCCAGCTGTGCGCGCGCGTGTGTGTGTGTGTGTGTGTGTGTGTCTGTGTGTGTGTGTGTGTGTGTGTGTGTGTAAATCAAACATCAAAGTGTGTGTGTGTGTGTGTGTGTGTGTGTGTGTGTGTCAGATACTTGGGCAATGACACGAAGCACTGGTTGGACAGAGAGGGTGCTGGAGGTCTTGGCTTGGCCACTCAGCTTAGATCTCAACTCTGTAGCTGTGCCAGTGAAGAGTCTTATTGGGGATCTGGAGAAAGAGGGAGAAAACAGCTCCAGGCTGAGTGTGGTCTCTCTGTGCTCTTAAGGTAAACTGTACTTGATCCAGAGAGCTGCATCTGGAAATACTGTGTGTTTACCTGTCATCCTCCCAGTGTACTTCCCCCACTGGTGTCAGGGGTGAGGATTGAGGCTCCTTGATTACTGGTGCAGTGGTGGGGCATCACATTTATTGGTTGATAGTGGTAGAATATCCACATATTTGGATTCAGTGTGTGGATACTGAATTCCTGTAGCCTGTAAACAGTGGTCACTGAAGAAGGTGTTTGTACTCTAAATACGCCACGCAGTAAACATTCAGATTTTTATTTATTTATTTATTTTTATTAGCTTAGTTAGTCAGGGAGAGTAAGCAAGGAAGTCAGCAGAGGAATATGGCAAACTGACAAGGAACCAGTTGGCTGAGATGTGCTAAGACTGGGGCATGTCAATCTGAGTAAAGCAGCCTTAGTCACAGCTGCTTCACAGACAAGCAACCAGGAAGACAACCAGACTGGCCTTGGGGATGTACAACTCTCAGAAAATGGACAGTTCAACTTTGCTCAGAGGACTTAAAAATCCATTTGGAGATAAAGAGACTTGAACTAGAGGCCAAATGGTTAGAACTAAAATCAGCAGAGAGACTGCGGTGTTTTGAGGCTGAAGAAAAGGAGAAACAGATGGTATTATAATCAGCAGAGAGATTGAGATGTCTGGAAGCTGAAGAAAATGAGAGACAGAGGTGACATGAAAAGGAGATGCTGACTCTTCACCAGGGTTATGGAGGTAATGGGAAAGGGAATAACTGAACCCCAGAAGCAACAAAGGTGATAATTCTAATAGTTTTATTCATATGTATGAAAGGGTATGTAAACAGTATAATGTTGACCAAGGGCTCTGGATATGGTTCCTGACCTCCTTACTCCAGGATAAAGCGTTAACTGCCATTTTAAATTGTCTGATACTGATTGCTTAAATTATAATATCATTAAAAATTGTTTATTAGAGTGTTTTAAGTTAACTCCTGAAGCTTTTAAAAAAACGTTTTATGAACATAGATACAAGGCAGATGAAAGTGTGTGTAAATATATTGCTAAACTAAGCACTTATTTTCGTAGGTTGATGAGGGTGTATCAGGTCACCACTTTTAAAGGACTGGCAGACCTTTTGGTGATGAGAACAAGCCTTTAGCACTTTGACTGAGGACATGTGAATTTGGTTAGCAGATAAGGAATGTAATACCACAGATGAGGTGGGGAAAAAGGGAGACCTATACCTAACAAGCAGGGCATCACTGCAAAGGAAAGGGATATCCAGTGCTGCACATGGGTCTATGGGAACCCATGGTGGGCAGCCTAAACTGCCCCAACAGGGTCTGCCAATAACAGGGGAAGCCAGTAATCTAGGTACACAGCCAGGATCAATGTTAAGTGTTTTAAATGTAACCAGTGGGGCCATGTAGCATATAGATGTCCAAAGAAGCAAGGTGAGGAACAAAAGGTGAGAGAGCCAATAAGTGGGAATGACAGAATGCCAGCAGTAAGTTACCTGGAAACGATAAGGGTACCAAAGTACCACAAGAGGTTATATCCTAGCTTAGTAGATGGAAAACAGGCCACTGCTAAAAGAGACACAGCCTCTGACCTAACCATTGTGAAGCCTGCAATGATTAAAGAGGATCACCACTTGCTTGGGCAGTCTACTCCAGCCAGAGTTTTCGTAGGGACCCCATTCCAAATACTTTTGGCTAGGGTTACCCTTGATTGGGAGGGTGGAAAAGGAAGCAAGCAAGTAGGTGTGTTTGAGGATATCCCTGCAGATGTCCTGATAGGGAATGATTTTGATAATGTAGTACTTGGGTGCATGCATTTACATGCAGTCAGGCTTGGAGACAAGCATGTGGGTCTGATAGCCTGAGGGAGACCCAGACAGACTGCAAACTTGAAGACAGGACTGGTGAGGTATCTACTTCAGGGAGGGAGCTACCTTGTAGCAATGAGACTGAAGATGAGCCACAGCTGCTTGTGGGTATTGATGTTCCCTTGGACAGACTGATTGCAAGGGCACTGGTGAGTAGTAGTACCCAGGCTGACAGTGAGGCACCACTGTCAGAGGATACCAGACTTCCTGTGGAAGGGGAGCTGGGAAGGGTTACAAAGAGAGAGTTGAGACAGGCTCAGCTCTCAAACCCTACATTACAAGGCCTGATTGAAGTAGCCAGTGAGGCACTTGATTGTCAAGGAAAAGGGGAATCTGTATACTGGGACAAAGGGTTACTGTACAGAGAGTGGACCCCTGAGGGAGGGCTAGAGGGTGAGAGAATACAGCAGTTGTTAGTGCCTAAAGCCTACAATCAAGCACATCTAGCCATAGTCCATGACATTCCCTTTGCAGGGCATATGGGTATAAAGCATACAAAGAGACGTATTATGCAGACCTTTTATTGGCCAACAATTTCCAGGGCTGTACCAGGGTACTGCAGGACCTGTGAGCAGTGCCAGGAGGTAGGCATGGCAGGAGACAAGGTCAGGGCTACTTTGATGCCTTTGTCTGTGATTGAGGAGCCTTTTCAGAGGGTACCTATGGATATTGTGGGGCCTCTGAGTACCTCAAGTTCCACAGGGAAGAAGTATATCTTAGTGGTAGTAGATTAAGCTACCAGATACTGTAAAGCAGTGGCTCGCCCTCCATTGAGGAAAAAGGTGCAAATGCTTTGTTAGAGATTTTCAGCAGGGTAGGTTTTTTCAAAAGAAATACTGAATGACAGAGGTGCCAATTTTATGTCAGACCTGCTGGCTTGTCTGTGGAAGCACTGTGGGGCGAAGCACCTAAGACCACCCCTATCATCCCCAGACTAAAGTTTTGTTGGAGAAGTTAAATTCTACACTAAAGACCATGCTACGGGCATTTGCAGAGCAGGTTGAGGGAGTGGGACAACTATTTTCCCCATCTGTTGTTTTCTTACAGAAAGGTGTCCCAGGAATCCACATGTTTTTCACCCTTTGAGTTGCTGTATGAGCATAGGGTGAGGAGACGTCTAGATGTGATTTGTGATGGGTGGAAGCATGAGTGTGAATGACACAAGAAGTCTGTTGTGGCATATGTTCTAAACCTCAGGACAAGGCTCAGAGAACTCATGGGCTTGGACCAGGAAAACCTGGCAGAAGCCCAACAGCAGAAAAAGGTCTGGTATGACAGGACTGTTCAAGCTAGAGAGTATGCTGTGGGAAAGCAGGTTATGGATCTCATTCCTGTCAGACACAACAAGCTGCAGGCTGCTTGGGAGGGACCCTTCAAATTGGTAAGGAAGGTCAGTGCTAATAAGTACATGGTAGAACTGCTAGGCAGGAGGAAGGGGCACAAATTGTACTATGTTAATACCATGAAACCTTACCATGATAGGGAGACCCTGGTGCTAAGTATGTGAAGTAGAAGGCAGGAGGAGTCTGAGAGGGATACAGGCTATAGGGAACCAACCAGCAAAATCCCAAGTTACTATGGTGGAGCTTAAGGTTGCAGGCATATTATATGACCATGCAACACTGTAATGGGGTTAGCAATGCAAAGGCAGCTGGAATCTCAAGACAGGGAATGGGGTAATGTATTCACAGATAGGTTCATCCCTCTCAAGCAATGTTTCTCAAGGGTCACTTGAAAAATGAACTTGAGTCTTCAGGGGGGAAGAAATGTCATGAAAGGAGATACTGCCAGCCCAGCTATTCGGAATTATGTAAATAATTTTATATCATTTGTGAATATCAACATGATTTATATATGATGTTTGTGTTACAAATGTATTAGATCTGTATGTCATATAAGATGGTTTGTACAGACATGTGCTGAATAGGTATTTTACAAAGTGCTGTTTGAAATGTATCCATAGTGCACCCTACTGGAATAGAACAGAAATGTACATACACTATTGTAACTGTTTAAATGTATATATTTTAACATGGGAAACTGGAATACAGTAGGTTAACTTGCAAAACTTCAGAAAAATAGCTGAAATTAAATTACTTTATGGCTAGGCCATAAAAACAATGTTGTCTTTCAGTTTCAGTGCAGCAAGGAGACACATTGTCTAAATCCAAGATAATTTCTGTATTGTCTTGGAAGTGTTTTATTGTTTTATGACTTCCACCATTTGCCAAAGATCTGAAGAAAAGCCATTGTCTATGTATTTTCACAGGCAGATGCTGAATACTGCCAGATTCCATCTGTGGAGGTTTTCACCTGGGATAGAGTCAGATAACAAGAAACTAAGTCATTCTGCAAGCTATCCCAGCAGTAATATATGAGATATTAATTTGAGAATTCTCTGAGAGAGACTCAGCATTCTGTATTCTGTCTTGGACCTGACAAGATCCATTCACCACAGATTTGCATTGCTCTGTAAGTAAGTTAACTAGGGTATAGTAATTCTCTTAGATATAGTCAAGAATATAGCAAAGCTTACCTTAGATATTTTTCTTTATTTATTTAAGACTGTCCTGCAATGTTGATTTAAATATTTCCTGTGATTTTGAACTCTGATGTCACTGTAGTTATATGCTGAGTATTTTCTTGTTCTCTTATTATTTATTATTAAATATATTTATACCTTTCATTGTAGTTGCTCTTTGCAGAGATATTTAAGTTCTGAGAGTACTTGCATATTTATTTGTTGACACTGTGGGGCACTCTTAATAGCCTTGTTCTTGGTCAAACTGCCATTTGTATTGATAGCAACATTATACAGTAAGATTGGACACCCTTTGTTAAGGGCCTTAATGTAGCTGACAAGGAGTGGCTGGTGGCAGTGATAACTACCTTATAGTCTGGGCAAAAGCGGGCATACCTAGTAAACCTGTGCCAGCCTTTCCCAGGTGTGTGTGTGTGTGTGTGTGTGTGTGTGTGTGTGTGTGTGTGTGTGTGTGTGTGTGTGTGTGTGTGATTGTGTGTGTGTCAGCTACTTGGGCAGGGACACGAAGCACTGGTTGGACAGAGATAATGCTGGAGGTCTTGCCTTGGCCACTCAGCTGAAATCTCAACTCGGTAGCTGTGCCACTGGGGAGTCTTAGTGGGGATCTGGAGAAAGAGGGAGAAACCATCCCCGGACTGATTGTGGTCTCTGTGTGCTCTTAAGGGAAACTACACGATGCAGAGAGCTGTATCTGGAAATAATGTGTGTGTACTTGTCATCCTCCCAGTGTACGTCCCCCACTTGTGCCAGTAGTGTGTTCCACAAATATGTCAGGTGTCTCTGGAATGAAAGAAGATCCTTCAGATTTTCTCAGTGAATCTTACAGATGGTTTCAGGTTCACAAACTGGCACAATGTGTGTGATTTTACTTATTTGACTAACACCTGACCTCATAGCTGAGTCATTACTTTGATTATCATACAAGCCATGGGCTCTGAACTGCTTTAAATAACTACTGGGGATATATGTATGGCCATAATTACAATTCTTCACATTAACCTTCAGTGTTGGCTACAAAATGTCTCCACTTAGTATTTTTATATTTGCTTTCAAATCTAGTATAAAATTAAATGTAAATGCAGATGTCGACCTTCATGATGCAAACCATTTCTGTGTTGAGATAAATGTGTCATCACATGAAGTGTAATTCTGTAGTTAAGTCAAACATTGCCAGTGTTGATAAAGTGTTCTTGCTTTTCCTTGTCCTCATCTGTTCTTATAGAAAATCTACAGTTACCTCATCAAGTACATTAAACTGATCATGGAATCAAAACCAAAAAGTCGAATGACAGTTAAATAATAAATTCCATTTCTTTTCATAAATGTAAAGCAGCATTTTTGTACAAGTTATAACTTCTTAAATAGTGCATACATTACATTTTTATCTTAGTGTTTCAATGACTAAAATGGAGAGAAATTCCTAGCAAAAATAGCCATTCACTTTGAATAAGCCATGTACTAAAAACAGAGACATTTCTGAAGGAATGGACCAGCATAGTTCACATGCAGTCTAGTCTGGACTATTTCCCCCCATCAGACCATTTCTTTGGTATAAACATACATTACATGGTGGTTTACCATTCGCATGACACTAATCGTGTTTCTTCTATTTCAACTTCCTGTGATATACCAGATCACCATACATATGGTTTGACCAAGTATTTTATTCTGTAGATGCCAGGATAAAGGCGGTATTTCTGGCTATATTAGAGATAAATTCACCTCCCAGCTAGTTAGACTGGACAACTCCAAGTTACTCCAAGTTCAGATTACTGTGGGTAAGACCCCCATTCAAGCCATAGCTAGTTATAGATCCCCCTCCATGAATCATGTTGTGCATGAAGCCTAATAGACCAAACTAGATTCAGTCCAGATTTTGCCAAACACTCAGGTTATGGGGGATTTCAATTATCCCACCATCAATTGGGAAACCTACTCTGTCCCTAACTCACTTGCATAAAAGTTCCTTGACTTTGTTAACTCAAATGCCCTGGAACAAATTGTTCAAACCCCAACAGGAAAAAAAAATACTAGATCTGGTCCAAACTAACATGGCAAATAGATGCACCACCACAACTGTTGGACCCCCATTCATTAAATATGACCACAAATCGGTCGCCTTTGAACTGGCACTAACACCAGAACTCACAAAGGGCAAAGTCAGACTAAAAAAACCTCACCAAGGCAAAATATATCCTCCCAGAGGAAGGAATAAATGCATTCCAAGCCCCACCAAAGCTTACACTGAAGCAATGTACAATCACTTGTATAAGTGTATAGACTCAGCTGTTCCAGATAGAATCAAAGCCAGAGCCCCAAGTAAAAACAAGCCACCCTGATGGTCATGCAGCATCAACAAACTTTACAACAAATGCAAAAAGCTGCTGTCTAAGAAAACTAAGGCGAGGCCCCAACAATGGAAAAGCACCCTCCTCAGCCTCAACAGGCAAATAAGACAACATGTTAAATCCTCTAAGGGTAACTTTGAGAGAAATCTAGCAATCACATCTAAGGATAACCATAAGGCTTTTTACAGCTACATATGTAGCCTAAAAGGTAGGATCCAAGCATGTGCCGAACTAGTGACTAAAGGTATCACACACACTTATCCCACAGAGATACCAAACCTGTTAGCTGGCCGATTTGGTGAAAATTTCACTCCTCTGCTATCTCTCCAAACTTATCAAAAACCTTGCCCTCAGCCCCCCCTCCCCCTACCCTACATATCCAAAGAGCAGAACATTAAAGCCTTGTTTAAGGCAAAAAACACAGTCTCTATGGGACCAGATGGCATCCCAGGCTGTCTTCTAAACAAAGTAAAACATGACCTAGCATCACCATTAAGTGTTCTGTTCAGTCATAACCCATCCACAGGCTTTGTTCCTACAAAAAGTAGAACAGCAACAGTTATTCCCCTCCACAAAGGTGGCCTAGCAACAGACCTGGGGAAATATAGACCCATAAGTCTGACCAGCCTCATCTGTAAGGCCATGGAACATATCATCATGGACCTCATAAATAAAGACATAGGTGGCCTCCAAACTCTGGATCAGACCCAATTTGGCTTTGTCAAGGGCAGATCCTGCCTGTTAAACCTAGTAGATTTCTTTGAAAATGTGACCAGAACCATTGACAAGGGCAAGTGTGTGCACACAGCATACCTTGACTTGGCAAAGGCCTTTGACACAATTCCACACTCAGGCATTACCGATAAATTTAGCAAGCTGAATGTAAACCCTTTGTTATAAGATAGGTTGTTAACTGGCTCACAAACCAGTCACACACTATCAAAGTGGGTGACTCCACATCAGCCAACAGACCTGTCACCAATGGGGTGTCACAAGGGTCACTGCTGGTCCCCATACTGTTTGCTATATACTTTTCAGAAGTTCAGGACAAAACTAAGGGGCTGTGGCTGACCAAGTTTGTGGATGACTGCAAACTGGGTGCAATTACTGAACCCCCAAGTGATGTCAGGATACTTCAGGAGGGTCTTATACAGACCAACAGCTGGTGTTTTAGTCATGGTCTCAAATTGAATGCAAAAAAATGCATCACCATTCCCTTTGGTAAAAACAATGTCCCTTCACACTATCAAATTAACAATACCCTATGTAACTATGAAGTGGTAAAGGATATGGAATCATAAGTAGACTGTGACCTTAACTTTGACCACCGTGTGTTTACTGTAGAAAGGAAGGCCTTCTATGTAGCACAGTTGATTAGGAAAGGCAACGCTGCTAGAGCAAAGGAGGTTTTAACCACTCTATGCTCATCACTAATCAGGCCCATAATTGAGTATAATGCCTCTTTTGGCATGTACCATACAAAGCACCTGCAACAATTGGATAGACCTCAGAAGTTTCTAACAAAGAAGATTAAGGGACTTCAGCATGTGCCTTACACAGACTGACTAAAGTCTCTGTCACTGTACTGTGTATCGTATAGACTTCTTAGGGGAGACTTATGCCTGGTTTACAGAGCAATCTCTGACCCAAACGTAACAAATCTGCTGCACATCCATAAATCAAATGGGACTAGAGATACCCATTCCAGGGACCTAAAAATGGCCTGCAACTTGAAAAGGATGTGCTGGAGGGACAGCTTTGTCTCCCAGTGACTGCTGCATGTTTGGAATAGGCTGCCAATTCATGTGAAGCACAGCACCTCTATGACAGTGTTCAAAAGGAACCTGGACAAGTGGATGGGGCACCATAAATTCTTACTAGGGGATAGTGCCCACAACCCTCCTGGACATGGACAGTCATTACTAAATACAATCCTGGGTATTGACTAGAGTATCTATGGTATTACATTGAGATGAAACTGTTAGGCTTGATAATTCCCTAGTAACCTCCTATGATCCCATGATCCAGAATTTCATTGGTGCAGACTGACCTTGTCGAGGAAATGTAGCACTAGATCTTCACAATACAAATCCATCCCTGACACTTGTGGATAGTTTTCCGGAAAAGTAGCATGGAAAGGATATCTCATTTATTATAAGACATCTTTTCAATACATGGGCATGAACTTGTGATGGAATTACATTTTGACAGTCCAGTGTTTAATCTGTTCAGTATGCAGTGGTGTATTAATGATGTCCTAACATGTAGGCTTTTCTGGAAAGCATAACCCACTCAGTGTATCAGAATCTGCATACTTTCATGGTCAGTAGACAGTCTTGTATTCATATGCTTTCAGATGTATTACCCAACCAGTGGTCTTGGTGAGCTCATTTTTGAAACAATTTTTACATCATAAAACAAAACTATCAGTTATTTGTGAGAAATACATATAAAACAATATGACTATATAATAATGTATGATATTTTTGAAATCAATGAATTCCAGAAATTATTGCTAATCCTCTGTTGATTAAGGAATATTTTTCCTTAGCAGGCATCCATGTGTGCACATACAGTCAAATGGTTACCATCAGGAATTCTGTATGTAAACATAGGTTTTGACTAACAGGAGAGAATCATCTTCTGTATCAGCAGAGAACTGAAAAAAAGGCAGCAGGTTATGGCAAAGGTTTTAACTTCTGGAGGATTATGTATTCAATTTATGTCCATGTCCATTATATGTATCATTGTATAAAAATAATTCAGAGTTTATCAGTCTTACTGGATTTGGTTAAGAACTTGGCATAATAGTTAACTGAACCTACACTACTTTTATCTCAGTAACATTTACAGGAAATGTCACTTCCATGATGGTTTTAAGTTTCATCTCCATAGGATGCAAACCACATGCATCTACCTCATGTCACATGTGGTGTTCTAAACCCACATCTCCCTGTCTTCTCAGCACTGTACCTGTTAAGCATACCTCGTTATGAGAAACATTCATGATTTTTAGTCATAAAATGTCCATGTTCTTTATAGTTCCCCATTGGAAGGGTCTGTCACACATTCAGCTTTAAGAATCTTTTAGTGATATCCATAGTAAATAATACAGAATCACATGGATTCATCAAAAAGAACTTCTATAAGTACAAACTAATCCATTTTAACCATTCTGTGAGCTTCTGAGTTAAAGTTGTTAGTAAACTGTTAGTAAGTGTTCTACATTTTGCCCGTTTGTTCCATATTATGAGACGCACCATTCCACGTTTTGGAGATGGAAAGTTGAGCGCTAAGTCCAGCAATTATTGTTACAGATGCAAAAGTTCTTATATGACTCCAATAAGTTTGATATCATCCGGATAAGGTGCAACATGTAACACTCCTTATAACAAATGCTCTGAAGTTTGAAATAAAACTGATGCAAATGACTCTTCAAAAAATAAAATATTATATACAAAGTTTCCTTTATGAGTGCTTGATCCAATAACACATCTTTAATCACAGTTCTTTGTAGGCTGTTTGGAGTGAAAGCACTTATGGTAATTAAAATTGTGCTATTGGAGCTTGCCTAAGCTTGATGTTTTTTATTTTACTTATGATCCAAACCATTTATTGATAATCATGGCTAATATTTATCTTTGGAAACTTCTGTCTACTGGCCATTGGTAGAAGGACTTCCACTTAAGATATATGGTATTCTATTGCAAAGAAGCTGCATTCTTAGTAATTAATTTATATTCTCAACACAACCCTGTCAATGAATCTATTTGGTTTCTCAAAAATAATAAAAGATACAATGAGGATACTTAAACAGACAAACAAGGAATCCATCTTAGACTGGATTCTTACAAACAAACCAAATAACAAATTCCTTTGGCTGCCTTGCTGACAGTATCAGTGACTATCTACCAACTTATGCTGCCAGAAACTACCCATATATATGCAAATAGGTATCCTACAGACAGGTGCAAAATGTAAAATATTTCAATTCAAGTGACTTCATCTCCACAATCAAACTCTACAACTGGAATATCCTACAGACCATCCCACTAGATGATGTTGCAACCCATTTCAACAATACTTAGCCAAGCATCCTCAATAGGAATGGGCCACTCAGAACTGACAGAGTCAGGTCAAACCCTGCAGCCAGAGACAAAGTTTGGAAAATATGGATTTAAAACAAAGCCCAATCCAGTTAGATAGTTGATAAACAATGATCAAAACATCCTACTTCAACAACTTTCAGTCAACTCACCAAAATAATCCCAGGCTATTTTGGTCCTCCATAAGCAAACTACTCTACCCTGGCCAAACAGCTAATCTTACACAAAAAACAGTAACAACCCAGATAATACAGCCACCCAGCTCAACTCCCACTTTATAAACTCACTATTCTCTCTTACTAAACAACGCTCCCCCAACACCCTCACTACCCCATGCTCACCTAATAACAATGCTACATCCTTCTCTTTCCAACCAGTCCAAACAAGCACCATAAAAAATACTGACACAAACTCAAACCAATAACCTTAGTAGCAGACAACCTAACATCTGAGTACCTAAAACTTGCTTCTGAAGCTGTAGCCTTCCCTGTTTCTATTCTAATTAACCATATCATAACAGGAAACCATGTCCCAGTCATTGGAAGAAATCCCTCATAATTCCACTTTGCAAAGGTGGAAATTCAACTGACCTATCCAACTACAGACCCACAGATGTGCTACCACCACTATCAAAATATTAGAAAAATGTATCCACTCCCAGTTCCTCAAATATCTTAACCAAAATAATTTTCTCTCAGTGACTCTACATGGCTTCAGCCTCAGTCATAGCACAATTAATGTTCTTATTACCTTTATCAATGATATCAACCACAATAGAAATAATGGCAAACTAGTATCAGCATTTTTCTTGGATCTGTCAAAGGCCTTTGACAAAATTTTCTGTCAAAAACTTCTCAGCGAACTCTGCTCCCTAGGTCTAAATAAATCATCTCAAACCCATTTTCTTAGCTATCTCATAAATAGACAACAAATGGTAAAATAGAAACAAGAATTCTCCTCTTTCCTTCCAGTGAGAGATGAAATCCCACAAGAATATATACTGGGTCCACTTCTATTTACTATATTTGTAAACAAAGTCCATACCATCACAAAAAAAGCAAATATTGTTTAATATGCAAATAATGCAGCTCTCATTTGCTCTCCCAAGCACCACAAATACTCCAGGAAATCACGCAAGATTGTTTCTTATCTGTCGAATCCTGGATAGGCACTGCAGACCTACTCCCAGAAAAGACTAAAAGCTAATGTTTTTTAGACCAAAACAATTCAGTACTTAAAACCACAATTTCCATATTGTCTCATCTAACAATACAAAAATTGTAAGCTAATGTTTTTTAGACCAAAACAATTCAGTACTTAAAACCACAATTTCCATATTGTCTCATCTAACAGTACAAAAATTGCAACCATGACAGAAACCAAATTACTTGAAGTACTCATAGGTAACAAACTCATATATGACAAACATGTTCTCCAGACTATGAAAGATACACACAAAACACTAGGCTCCCATTATAGAGCAAATCAATATCTTATAGTATCCATACGAAAATCCATAGTAGCAACCTACCTACTCCCATCTCTACTGTATGATTCACCTATTTTCACTAATCGCAACATTACTCTAACATCCAAACTTGATGTATGCTATCATAAAATATCAAGATTCATCATATATTCGTCTCATAAAACCCACCACTGCACAGCCCTAAAGGACGTAAATTGGCTAAAACTCCCAAATCATCTAACCTACTCTCAACTCATTACTGACTGCAAACTTAACTGCAAGCCAGATAGTTACCCCTCTCTAAAAATCATATTACTACCATACAGTAACAACAAAACACTACGCTCCAATAACAAATCTCTCCTAACTGTAACTAACTCAAAACACCCCGCTGGAAGCTCACTGTGCCTCAAAAAGTGGAACTCCATCCCACTAGAGTTAAAGCTTACAGAAAACAAGAAGTGCTTTAAAAGTCTGATAAAACAGCATCTGCAAGGCACTTGGCTATTGATCTGCACCTGGATAATGTGCAATCGTGAAGAAAATACAAGCAGAGATACCGCTGACAGAATGACAGCTGTTCTGTACTAAATTCCCATTTGGTGATTATTACACTTTCCCTTCTAATTACTACTGTGAACATTTAACTAATTATATCCCTTAACTACCTACACCTACTTATCCCTCATTCTCCCTCATCATGCCCTGACTTACTAATTTAACTGATTATGTTACTTAACGACCTACTCCTACTTAACCCTCTTTCTGCCTCATTGTACTATGACTTACTAATTTAACTGGTTATATCCCTTAACTACCTGCTCCTACTTAGTCATCGGTCTCCCTCATTGTATCACAGCTTACTATTTTCAACCCAAATGTCAGTCTTTGTATTGCCTTGTTTTTCTTTGTATTTCTGTCAGCCAAAACCTTATACTAATGTACAGGCAATCTCTTATGTTCTGCTCTTCCTACTGTCACAAATTGTATGATGCAAGGTTAGAATTAATTATCCATCACAACTACTTATATATACAAAAATCTGTATGTAACCAAGACGAAAATATTATATACAATGCAGAAAATGAAAATGTATTGTATATTGTCTATGTATGTGAATACTGGAGCTTTTTTCCCCGGGCCTCCTCTGAAAAAGGGTATCTATCCCAGATAGACTTTCCTGATCAACAAAGATAAATAAATAAGTGGTTTCCTATCACAACACTGAAACCTGTAAATATTGAATGGACCTAAAGGCCGAAAATGCTGGATCTCTATATGCTTTTTGTGAGATCGCGGTATAGTGAAGAACAGAAAATTTGCCCTTTTCTCACTGCAGTGTGATCTCGGAGTTGATATATATATATATATATATATATATATATATATATATATATATATATATATATTTAGCTGGGGGTGTGGAGGGCACAGGCCCCCACAATAGTGAGTTTGAGATCTGGCATTTTCGGCCTTTAGGTCGTTTGATATTTCATTTGTTTGATGTTGTAATATAGACCCAAATAAGTTTGTTTGGACTCATTCAATTCCTAATTATATTTTAGGTCATAGCTCTAAGTACACTAGTAATGATACCCTTTGCTTTGTGCTTATTCTCAGCCTCCTTAACAGCAAAATGATTCAGTATTTTACAATATTCTTCACATATTTGGATTTTTTGCATCAAATGCAAAAATTTACAAGTTCATGTTTCTTCCTTTTAGCCATTCCTTTTTCACAGCTCCTGCAGTTGTTGACATCATTGAAACCTGCATTATTAAAAACGTGTTTATCTTATACAAAATATCAATCAAATTTAATCATGCAAAATTTTTAGTAAGTGACCATTTCTTTCTATGAGTAGTAACTTGAATAAAGGTTCATACTGGAAGTCACAGACCCCACAAAAGTATTGATATACGTGCTGCAGTTAAATGTACATCTCTAAAGCACATCCATCATATTGAGGTATCTTCCAATACTGCATGGATATAATGTAACAGAGGCCTACATGTGAAAGATACTCTCCATGAGGCTACTGGAACCTCTGAGCCTGCTCTGAAGCAGTGACTCTGACCCCTTTCTGAAGTCATTCCCATGTTCTTCAGAGACACTGATCTGTACTGAAAAATGTTGTTTCCATGAGATGAATCTGAGAATTATATCAGTGATTTCTAAACAACTGTACTTATTTCTCAAAACCAGATTAAATGTTTGCCTAAGGAAGCTCATATAATCTCTTCTAATATGAAAATAAACATAAAAAAATCAGTCAGACATCAACATATATTTTTGATAATGTATGTCAATACGTTTATAACCTTAAAATAGATATTTTCCATTTGTACTTCTGCTGTAGGTTTATGTCCACTGCAGTTTATTATGTCTGTATTATGTTTAGTGCATTATATTCCATATGTAATGGTGCTGTTGGCCCACATAGTGACCAAAAAGAGTCCCTGGTCAAGTTTACTCACCCACTTAACAAACACAAAATAAATAAAAAAAAAAAAAACATGTACATAAACGTATTTCTGTTCATCACCATGATTCCTTTATAATTTTACTGCATGTATCTATATAAATTAAAAAAGTTTCCAAGTGCAGAATATGGGTGTAAAGCAAACTGGCAGCATTATGAGTACTAATAATCGTACATATAATAAATACAGGTTATGGTGAATTAGTGTTGTACCCAAAATTGCCGAACTCCATAAGAAACTTGTGCTTTTCCAATATCCAGAGAGTCCAGCTTGGGGATTTTCTGGAATTTTTCACAAAAAAAAAAAAAAAAAAAGATCAAAATATGCACTTGTTTATCTTGCTTATGTAAAAATGATGCAACATGGCATATTTTAGTTTGCATGTAACATTTAGCTACCCAAAATTGTGATAACATTTAGTAAGTGAAAGATTTACTGATGCAAATGGAGATGCATACCACTTCCTTTTTGGTACAAGGGCTTCAAAAAAATGAAAGATACTGAAAGTGAGTGAGATCTGTTTACCTAATAGAAATAAATGGGTTTAAGTTGTACTGTTGTACAGGGGGGATAAAACTGAAGATGGGAGTGGAAGAACATACATGAGACCTTAAGAGGCAAGAGTGCATAGAATGCATGGTAAAGAATAAATAATGCAGTAAGTGATTAAATTGGTTTTCTAACTGAAGTATGTGCCAAAGAAAATATAAATGCTTGAGTTTTTATTTACTGTGAGATACTTACTGTTCAAAAGGTTTTCAAGCCATCTTAGAATCAAACAGTAACTGGAAAAAAGTACAATGGACAGGAGATGAGATAAGAGCATTCATACGAATAAGGATCACATGCATCATTTATCCGTAAGTCGAAAGAAATAGTGAAACAGAGGTGATGTACACTGGTGCAGGTTGCAGTCATAAAAATGGCTCTAGACAGGGGCAAAAGGGTAAATAGCATAGTGGGTAAAGGTCAGCAGATGTAGGAAGATTTGTATGAAGGTTAGAAATGGCAATCTGGGGAAAAGATTGTGACAGAATAAAGATGAAAAGATGAATTACTGCTACGAGAAAAGGAAATGACACAAGAAAACACCTTACTAGTACAGTGCTGATCAGTAGGCAGGAGAAGGTGTGAAGCAGGTCAGAGTGCTGTGACTGTGACAGAATGACAGAGACTGAAATTAGGAGGTAAGTCAGTATTTACTGACAAAATAACTAAATGAAAATGGATAACTAGAGAAATATAGTAAGTACACAGACAGATAAATAAATAAAAGGCAACAATGACAATAGTACAATAGTAGGCAAAGGAAGGAAAGTTTACGATGTGGAAAATGTGTTGTAAGCACTGAAAAGCAAGCATCTGCAAGGAGTCTCTGTATTAGCACCATGAAGTTGTACGAGGCCACTGTAACCCCATTCCCAAGATTCCTCATTAATGTGCAATAATCCGTGATGTTTCCAAAGGATTAAGGGAATCAGCTGATTCCAGGCAGAATTATTAGTTTAATTTAAAACAAATTCTTAGCCATACTTCTAAGTATAAGAAAATCCAGTAGTCAGGAACATGTCATCAGAGATACAAAAAACAGTAGACAATAGTCTAGGAAACATTTGGAGGATAGGATGTCACAGATGAATCCCTCTTAATGTTTGGGATGAATTCATCTGAGCTGAACATCTTGGATATAAGCTCTGGTAACTGCAGAGTGGTTGGGAGCCAGGCAGATAACTGTGCACATGAAATTCATATGGATAAATCTGGAAATGTAAGCAGGAAGAAGTTAACTTATGAAAGTGAGTAAGGGGTCTGGCGCAGGGGTCTGGCGCAGTCATGGATCTATATGTGACACCAACTCTAATGGTTTTGGAGAGGGGTGCTGGAAGGTTACAGTAAACTGGCATTACACATATACAGCTGTAAACCTGAAAAATAACAGCTGAATCAGGCAAATTTAAGTTTAAGTAATCAGCTGAGACTGTTATTCTGTGAATGTATTTATGGATGTAATTGTTTTATTTATTTTTGAATGGAGTAGCCATTACTACATTTATAAAATACAGTGTCCATTAAAGAAGGGACCCTGGCAGAAAATCTCCCTTACTGAAATAGGCAATATAAGTAACAACATATATAATACAAATATCCTGACAATATACAGATGTCAAAAACAACAAGTAACAAGTGTCATCTTTAAGAGATATCCAGCCAGGATACGGTATTAGAAACAGAAAACTGCAAAACAAACAACAAGATGCAGATCGATGGAGAATGATGACAATGATTATATGCTTTGACGAAAGAGGCAGTTATAATGTCTGGAAAGATGGCCAACAGTGACAGCTGGTTAAAGTGTCTGATGAAAAGAGAGAAAAACACAATAAAAGACACGAGAAGTGCAGAACATCCTTCCCGAACAGTGCTGGTGAAATGGGATATGGATCTATAACTGTCTGAGTAGGAGAGGGTTCCATTTCTTATACAGGAAAGTTTAATGCATTTCTTGCCATGCATGAGACTCAGGTGAGACTGTTTTAAGCTATCCAAGAGGATACATAACTGGTAGAAAATATTAAAAACTGGTAATGTGTGGCATCTGTATGGATTTATAGGGGTTAAAGGAGAAAGACATTTTGTACATAAATTTAGAGGAAAATGACTTAAAAGGAAAGAAGACACCTGGGGCGAGAGAGGTAGGCTAGGCCCCATCAGTGATTTATGCACAGAACATGTAAAGTGGTGAAGAATGAGAAGCATGTCAATAGCGTTAGTTGTAGGCTTTTATTTCCTAACATCAGTGTACGCTTAGTGCATTAAGGCATGAGTACATAGGATGAATTGGTTTTATACAATCTCTACAGCAAGCTTCATAAATAAATAAACCAGTATAAATATACTATAATTTAAATAAGCATGAACAATATTTTTCATAGCAGACTGCTGAAAACCTCTCTCACAGTATCAGATACTGAAATTATATTTTAAATGAGCAACTCAATTTGAGACAATGAGAATAAGAGGTCACTACATAAGCCAGTTCAGTAGAGAACAAATATGTATTATTATTCATCTAAGTATAATTTTCTCCTTTCATTCAAATTGACAAGTCCAGAACTCTGTTTCTAACACAGCACATCTGTTACCACTGTGTGAGCTACAAGACTGATTATGACAGATAAATGTGTTTATTATAGCTATGTAATTTAACTTAAGAATATCCTTTTAACATGTCACCGACATGTCAAGAATGCAGAGCACATTAGAGTTGCTTCTTGGAACATTTTCTTTCAGTAGGAAACAAAAACATTTTAGCAGAATTTTGGTTTGTAGAAATTATACAGTTTTTCTGACATGAATATAAAGTCTTTGCTCCATTTAAACAGAGATAAATATAATTTTAAATAATTCAGACGCTTAATATTAGCCCACACAATCCAGATTGCATCTTTCCCAAGTACATTTTAATTACTGTTTATCAGTTGGGAAGGCCCCACTTGAGCAAAGCCCATTATAGGATAGTCTTGGGAAGATAAGTTTTGCTTTTACAAAATAATTAACAGTTTACTATCGAAAATGTGTATTGTACAAGTAGTGTGTAAAATAAGAAATCATTTACACTGTTTTATAAGTAGTATAACAACTGTGAATAAAAAACACCCATTGCATTTATAAAATACAGTACAATTAAGCAAGAATATGCGTTGTAAAATAAGAAGTTTAAACTATACCAGTCTATGGTAGGTGGAATGACAAGGCAACAGCAGATTCTGCAAACAAAAAAACTAACTACAGCCAAACTGTTCATTGGAAAGAGTAAACAGTTAAGGCTGTAATATGGTCAACAGCCTTGTACATTACTACTATAAACCTTAACATGTACAGAAAAAGACACAAGAAATATATAGACCTATAGAAATATAATAAACAACATTGTCGCCCCTCTGCACAGTCCTTCATCTGGCTCTCTAATTTCCATGCTAACATTTTCCTATCTTCTTCAACCTTAGCTATGTCACTGTAGTACCCCCTCCCTGATGTCTGCCACACTTAACTAGCCAGAGAACATGGAGAAGTTGCCAATGGTATATAAAATGTAAATGTATTAAAGTAGGGACTCACTGACAATGTACAAGCAAAGTCAATGATGTGGCTATATAGTGTTTTACCAGAGTAGTAGATCATTAAACATTTAGCCAAATGTAACTTAATACAAATAAAATGCACACTTAATCTGAAATGGCCAGAGTTTGACAGCTTTTCAATAATACTAGCCTGAGTAACAGTGAAGGAGAAGAGATGAAGGGTAACAAGAGTTGAACAGAATGAAAATATTTAGCAGATGGAGCTGAGACTAAAATAGAGTAATGTAGTAAAGCTTGTTGGAAGGTAGATGGCATTCCACTTTAAGGAAAAGGATAGTAAATATTGTAGAGAAGGGACGGTAAGGTGTCGTGGGACCATGGCAGTGGATACCCACGGAAAAGTCAAAGAAGAGCATTTAAGCAAAGGAGGGAATTTAATAAAGCCTACAGGGTATTTGTACAGTGTAGGCATCATGACATACTGCTTACACGAAAGTAAGCAGGTTTACAATTCAGTAAACACATCTGGGTGGTGCGCATGCACTCCCCAACATGGAAGTATCCGTGGCATATAAGTCACCTCATAAACAGGTGAATCTCATGCAAATGAGGGACGTAGAGTGATCCAGCAAGCAGATAGGTAGCCCTGCAGATCCCGTGTCAGTGCCTGTAGTCCATGTACAGGACGTTAGACAGAAAAGTGGGGCTGTAAAAAGATAGGTAGATGGACAGAAATGGCATAGCACATACAGATATGAGCAAAACTATCCACCATGTGTCCAAAAACATAAGGGAAATAAGTTAAAATAATTTCATTTTTTTAATGATCTGGGTATCTTTTTGCAGTGTACAAACATGCTTTTATGAAAAAATAAAAAAAAAGAGTGGAAAAAACACATTTAATAATATGTGACAGAAATGTATTATAGGACCCTGCGTGGAGTATCTGCAGTAGTGGAATGGTGCTGTTGCTAATGAGGTAGGGCCTGGAACCGTATAGTTTCTAGGTTGTGTGCACAGATCTCTATGCAAATGAGATGGAGGTACTGAATAGCACAAATGTAAAAAACAACCAAGGAGGAAGAACTGCCAAATACAAATGCCCAGTACTGCAAACAAGACCAATCATTTTGTCCTGTATCACTAAGGATTTCTTCAGAATAAATTAAATTTAAAAATACCTAGTAAGAAATAAACAATACAAATACTATTAAACCCTAAGAAAACAGGTTTGAATGGCCAGAAATATTCCTACCCTTTAACCAATGACTCCCTTTTAATATTAACTAATATAAACCTAATACATATTAATTTAAGTAAGGGAATTCATTTTATTTTTATAGTGATGCATTCTTATGTTTTGTCTTTAGCACTTTTTAGTATTATTTTTTTACTTGTCATTAATTAACAAATGCCCATGTTAATTGGGTTTAATTGGTGGGTCATGTGATCTTCTTAAAGGGTTTTAAGAGGGTGAGATGAGTGTGTTATTTTACTCTGAAGAAGTCCTTACTGACACAGGACAAAAGTGTTTAATAAAATTACTGGTCTTGTTTGGAGTACTGGGCGTTTGTATTTGGCAGCTCTTCCTCCTCTGGTTGTTTTTTACAAGTGCTTTGGTTTTTGGCCATAGGTATGCTGTTTTTTTATTTGAGTAGCACAAATGGGTATCCGTGTCCACATATCCCTTCCGTGTAGGGACAGAACCATGTTGATATCCACAGAAGAGGTAGTTGACATAAAGAGCGGGTCTGTCTGAGGACTTGTAAGCCCATTGGATCTCAGCTCTGCCTGTTTGCGAGGCATGCCGCTGTGCTCAGCACGAGGGTCTATACACTAACTATAAGCTTTTTTTACCTTTGGGACGTGTTTTTGTGTGTTTGCATGGCGCGCCACTGTGCTAAGCTTGACCTTTCGTGGGGGGGTGGGATGTGTATAGTGACTGCTATGCTTTGTTTACCTTCGCTGCACTTGTTTCCATGTGTTTGCAAGGCACACCTCTGTGCTGAGTACATCTAAAATCTAATCACTTAAACTAGGGCCATTAAACCTTCTTAATGATATACTTGGCAGGTCGAATGCATCTTAAGTAGCCAATCACACAGTCAGCACCTACAGCAGAGCAGTATAAAGTATGCATACACCCTACATTCTGATTTTCCACCATGATCTACACCATTGGAGTACAGACTTGGGAATTTTAACTGAAAGAATACTAGGGGCTGCTGCAGGTCTGCTACATCTGTATGTGTTAGATGCCAAATTCAATGCTGCTGCTGGTGCTGGTGACAATAGGCCTAGGCAGAGAAGTTGAAGATTGTTCAGGCCCAGGGTAACCTTCCAGGAGCTACCTGAGCTGAAGATTGTAGAGCACTACAGGGTGGACAGGGACATGCTACAAGAATTCACTGAGCTCTGCCATCCTCAACTCAGACCCAGAGCCAACAGAGGGGAACCCATTCCAGTTGAAACAAAGGTATGTGTAGCCCTTAGGATAATAGCCACAAGTGCCTTCCAAAGACCAACTGGGGGCATGGTGGGGATCTCACAGACACCAGCATCCAGGGTACTCCACCATTTCCTGGATACCATGCTACCATGTGCCATGTGCCAGTGAGCACATTTATTTTCCCCTTGAGGTGAGGGCCAGCAATAGGCAACACTTCTACCATATAGCACACTACCGTGACATACTGGGTGCCCTAGACTGCAATCATGTATACATCAAGGCACCACCCAGTGAGGTAGGTAGAATCTATGTCAACCACAAGGGATATTACTCCACCAACTGCCAGGCTGTCTGCAATGCCCAGGATATTATCATGAATATGTGTGCTGGCAGCCCTGGCAGTTATCATGACTCCCATATCTGGCATGCATCACAGCTGTACCAGATGTTTGGTAGGGGGACATCCCACATGGCCATTTACTGGGGGATGCTGGCTACACCTTCGGACCATGGATGATGGCACCCAACAGAAATGCACACCCACCCATGGAAGAATGGCATAATGAGGCACACCCACAAACTAGGAGCATCACGGAGTGTGTGTTTTGGTGGCTGAAGTCACAGTTCCAGTGTCTTGATATATCTGGTGGAGCCCTGCAGTACTTTCCAACCACACGTGCACATATGTTCACAGTATGTGCCATGCAACACAATATGATACTGCAGAAACAGCTGCAGCAGGATCAGTAAAGGGAAGGGATACACAACCCCTCACCAGTGCCTAGGTCACCACAGTCACACTCATAAGAGGACTCAGAGGAAGAGCCCCTGATGATGTCCCTGTAGGCAGATGTAGGCATGCCCAGTATGCCCAGGCATTGGCTAAAAGACAATGCATAGCACATTCACTGACAAACTAGGGCCCTAGGGACTGACACCTTAGTCCTACTTACATATAGATAGTAAATGTGTTGATGCCAGGCAACCCACACAACCTGTACAGATCTATGCATTAGTTGTGTATGGCTTGCATCACACAGAGTCAACCCTGAACTACAGGTATCTCAGCCGCTGCATTCGGAAGGTAAGTCTCTAAGCTACACACTAATTGCAAGAATTACTGTAATATATTATATGTATGGATCTGCTGCTGTTATGCAAGGAAATATAGTCTGCTAATTGGACAGATGTAACATCCACATGGGACTGCAGACACCCAGTCCAATAGTATGTGTTCCTTAATAGTCACTAGGCCTCATGGTTGGAATATTCACTATATCAGTCAAGGAAGATCTTAAACAGTGAGGTCACATATTATTTGGATCACTGTATATCCTAGCAGATCATGTGCCATTGTTCCCCTACCCCAACACAGCAGTGTACCCATGTAACCGCTTTAACAGAAAATCACCTATGGTATATCAGTGGACCAGGCAATCTCAGGGCTGTAACCTAGGTATTGCTCACACCATTGTATGTCTCTCCTCATGCAGGATAACAATGAACATATTTATGCTGTGGATTTCCTCTCTGGTGACTTGAGTGGCTCAGTGGATTAGCAAAGCTACCATGGGTGATGGTGTGGATGGTTCTAATCCGGAATTACTGACATCTTTTGCATGTGAGGTAGTACTTTGTCGGTGTTTTCACAGACTTTCATACCTCTTACTCCAAGAAATCTGGACAAAGCCAGTAAGATTGGGAGGACAAAGGCCCAAACATAGGGTCAGATTTCAAATATTGTCCCCATAAACCTAGAAAGTCACTGGAAGTAAAGGTGTTGCATTATTACATATGTTCTGAAGGATATAACGTCTGAAACACAAATGTTTGTCTGTAAGTAGTATACCATAGTGATGTCAATATTCAGTATTTCACCAGAAGACCACAAATGTGTGAGGCACAGACCAAACATGTGAGGCAAAACTGTGGACATTCTGTGGAAATCAGGACAGTTGAGAAGTATGCTGATTGTCAGTCTGTTGGTGGTGTAACATTACCAACCACAGTCACAGATTAAGTACAGCATACAAATAGGGAATGCTTGTGACAGTTTGAGTGAAGTGCAGTACTGCAGAAACAGGGGAGGATGTTAATGTCTGTAACGTACAACATCCCCGACTGGAGTACAGGTAGGTGTGGACTGGAGTCACCTAATTAATACTGACAGTTCCACTGAGCATGCCTATACACTTAGGTAAAATGAGAGCAATCCTGTTGTCCCTTCCTCAAAATGACCTGTTATGTATAAATGTCTGTACATATAGATATACCTATACATATCTGTCTGTCACTATCTCTCTCTCTCACATGCATAGTATATTTATCGCTATGTAGTGTCAAATAGATATGTAGATATATATAGCTATATATATTAAAATATCTACATAACACATATACATATCACACACGCATGCAGCTGCAGTTATATATACATCCCTGTTATATCCAGAATTATGTGTGTGGATGTCTGTATTGTCCGACATACTCTACTAATGGTGAGTAAATCTCCACTATCACACAGCCATACTGTTGCTCAGAGACCCAAGCTAAGGGTGCAACAGTACAAATTTCACTTACCCACAGACGCCTGTGCCTGCTGGATGTCACCACATAGACAGACACAGGTGAACAGGTGCTGTAATGTGTAATGTTGTTAATGCATGTATGGACAGGGCAACTTGCCTCTGCCCACAGTTATGCCTATGTAACTGCAAGTAGCCACATATGGCCATACTGGTAACTGTACACACATAGCTAGGATAATTACAGTTATCCCACTGCTAGGATACTAGATGCAGATAACAGCATGAAGCAATATCACACTGCAGGCTACAGATGCTGGTCATCCTAGGCCTAGTTTGTGTAATGCACAAGTACTGTGCCTGCAATCACACATGCAACAAAGTTAATGTGTGGTGTGAGCGAAAAGTACTATGATCGATAGCGTATAAGACTAGATAGGTAGGGGTTCTAATCTCATTCCAGCCCACTTGGTGCATGACTGTGTCAGAGAGAGAGAGAGAGAGAGAGAGTGTGTGTGTGTGTGTGTGTGTGTGTGTGTGTGTGTGTGTGTGTGTGTGTGTGTGTGTGTGTGTGTGTGTGTGTATCCTCCTACAAATGAATGGGCATGGGCTATTCACCTGCAATGGTTATGCACTTTTGATCCTGTAACTTGCTGCTTGCTTCCACACTGCCCTCTTCTACAAGGCCTGATGATGTCAGCCACCTTAAGACTACCAGCTGACAATGTAATATCAGATATAAGCTGTGGTGCATGCAATAAGTACCATGATCTATAGCCTATGAGACTAGATAGGTAGGCATTGTAATCTCACTCCAGTCCACTTGGTGCATGACTCTGTCAGAGTGTATGTGTGTATCTTCCTGCAAATGAATGAACATGCCCTCATAGGCTATTCACCTGCAATGGTTATACACTTTTTGGCCTTGTAACTTGCCGCTGGCTTCCACACTGGCCTCTTCTACAAGGCTTGATGAAGTCGTCCACCTTAAGACTATCAACTGACAGTGTAATATCAGATGTAAACCATGTCATGTGTGATAAGTACTGTGATCTATAGTGTATAAGACTAGGTAGGTGTTCTAATCTCAATCCAGCCCATTTGGTATGTGATTGTGTCAGAGTGTGTATGTATATCCTCCTGCAAATGAACGGGCATGCCCTCATGGGTTATCCACCTGCAATGGTTATGCACTTTTTGGCCCTGTAACTTGCCGCTGGCTTCCACACTGGCCTCTTCTACAAGGCCTGATGAAGTCAGCCACCTTAAGACTACCAGCTGACAGTGTAATATCAGATGTAAGCCATGTTGCATGTGATAAGTACCATGTTCTATAGTGTATAAGACTAGGTAAGGGTTCTAATCTCACTCCAGCCCACTTGGTGTATGAATGTGTCAGAGTGTTTCCTGCAAATTAATGGACATGCCCTCATGGGCTATCCACCTGCAATGGTTATGCACTTTTTGGCCCTGTAACTTGCTGCTGGCTTCCAAACTGGCCTCTTCTACAAGGCCTGATGATGTCAGCACCTTAACAATACCAGCTGACAGTGTAATATGAGATATAAGCCGTGGCACATCCAATAAGTACAGTGATCTATAGTGTATAAGATTAGATGGGTAGGGGTTCTAATCTCACTCCAGATGACTTGGTATGTGTGTATATATCCATATGGTATAATCTTGTTAGCGTAGACAGATGTAGGGTTTTGCAGTATTTTATTTGTAGCGGGTGATGTGGCCCACCCCCCAAAGGAATGACCACAACAAGGCCTGCATATGTTATCAAGCGCAATATGTCCTAAAATGATAGCACTAGCAGACATGAAGTGTGTTGCGTGCACCACGTACTGTGATCTGTAGTATGTACCATTACATAGGTAAGTGTGAACATCTACATACAGCCAACCTGCACCATGTGTGTGCCTTGGCATGCCCTGTATGTACTGATTGGAACACAGAGAGTGCTGTAGCCTTTGACTGTCACTGATCAGAACGATGTGGATGCATTCACTGTTGTACAACCAATACCAACAGGTTTGGGATGGGCATCCCAGACTGGTACTGGTATACTGAATGTGGCAGTCATCAAAGCTATCATTGTGTGTAATGACACCCTTGCCATGTTACTATACAGAAAATATCATACAACTGTAGCAGCCACACAGGTCCCAAGGTACACCAATACACATTGTAGAGAAAATGTCCTATGGAGTCCATGTCAGGACCGTACATGTCTCCAAAATGCTTTGGAGGGGATGTATATGGCTGCATGCAGGGATGTGTCAGTTCCCACTGTGTACCTCCCATGTATCCTTGACAACACTAACACATGTGTCACCTGTGCTACACACCAACAACATCAGTGTGGTATGCATAGTACATGCTGGTGAGACAGGTATGTAACACAGGCAGTACACCCTCCATGAAACAGGCCCTACCATGCATGTCATTCACACATCTGCTGTAACACACATCATGTGCAGGTTACACATTGAGATTCAGAACACAACAATCATAACTGTTGGATGGCAGCTGTTGGTACTGGACACAGGATATATGTAGATGTATTATCTCCATCAAAACTGTGGTGGCACTTATGAAAGCTAGCAGACCTTCTCAAAGATTAGGGATGCATGAGTATACTGAATGCCAACATTGTCCTTGTTAGTCTGTTATACATATATGAACCTATGGAGCCATGCAGTTATAGTGCTGTACCTTGCTGACGACATATGTTTGCTGTGCTGACATGCCATCCTATGCTGCTTTATTTCTGCTGTTTATTCATAGGTTATCCCAACAGACTCCTGTAACAGAACCATAAACAGGCCTGTGACACACCTGTCATTGTGTAACTACACAGCCAATTCAATAACATACAACAGAAGAAAGAAACTGTTGCAGAAAAGAGGAAAATCCCAGGATGCAAAAAACTCCCTTACCAGCCTCAGTAAGAAGCTGAGATCCCTCATTAAATCCACCAAAGCTAGTTACAAAAATACAATTGCCAAAGATTCCAAAGACAACCACAAGGCATTCTATAGTTATGTCAAGAATCTAAATAGCAATGCTCAGATCTACTCTGAGCTACAACAGAATGGCATTAAATATACTGATCCCAAGGATATTGCCAATATCCTGGCAGATCAATTCAGTGCCAACCTCACCCCCCCTCACCCCCTAAAGGGCCCATCTCAATACCAAAAGATTGCCAAATTCCGATAATCATGGCCACACAGGTAGAAACTGCACTTTCTAAAGCTAAGAGTACAGTATCCATTGGACCAGATGACATCCCGGGCTGTGTACTACATGAACTACAAAATGAGCTGGCACCTCACCTAAGTGTCATGTTTAATCATAGCCTCACCTCAGGCTTTGTGCCCACTGAGTGGTGCACAGCTACAGTTATCCCACTCCACAATGGGGGATCCACCTTGGATCCCGGGAACTACTGTCCCATCAGTCTGACGAACCTGATCTGCAAGGGCATGGAACGCATTATCATGGAACCTTTAAACAAAGACATTGGCACCCTTCAAATACTGGACCCCACCCAGTTTGGGTTTTTGAAGGGCCAATTTTGTCTTCTGAACCTGATTGACTTCTTCGAATCAGTCTCCAGAGCTGTGGACGAGGGTAAGGTGGTCCACACAACCTATCTGGACCTCGCCAAGGCCTTTGACACTATCCCCCACTCTGGAATCATAGATAAACTTACTAAGATGGGCATAAATCCCTACGTCACTCGATGAGTTTCCAACTGGCTTACTGACAGAATCCAGACTGTAAAAGTAGCCGACTCCAAATCCATCTCCAGACAAGTGACAAGTAGAGTACCTCAGGGTTCAGTCCTGGGACCGCTCTTGTTTGGCATCTACTTCTTTGAAGTACAGGCCAGCACTAAGGGATTCTTGCTAACAAAGTTCGCAGATGACTGCAAACTGGGAGCCATTATTGAATCCCCAAATGATGTGGATATTCTACAAAAGGGCCTTACAGAAACAGATGCCTGGTGCCAGAGCCATGGGTTCAAGCTTAATGACAAGAAATGTATAGTTATCCTCTTTGGGAAAAAAAACATGTACCCATGCATTACCACATAAGTGGCAGTACACTAAACACTGAAAGTGTGATGAGAGACTTAGGGACACAGGTGGACAGTGGTCTCACCTTCGATAACCACATTGCCACAACAATCAGGAAATCCTTCTATGTGGCACACCTCATCACTAAGGGCTTTTCATCCAGGAAAAAGGAGGCCATTGTCCCACTGTACTCATCCCTCATTAGACACATTATAGAGTACAACACCCCATTTGGTATGTACCTCACAAGACATCTGCAACAGCTGGAAAGGCCACAGAAATACCTCACTAAAAAAATCACAGGCCTAAAGCAGATGCCCTATGCTGACCATCTAAAAAAACTCCAGCTGTATTCTGTGGCACATGGTCTACTCAGACGCGATCTCTGCTTAACATACAAGGCCATGTCAAACCCTGAGCTGTTGGACATGCTCCACTTTAAGAAATCCCAATCCCTTAGAGCCACACCAGGGATCTAAACCTTGTCATCACAATGAACAAAACATACTGGAGGGATAGGTTCCAGACTCAGAGACTCCCCATACTCTGGAATAAACTGCCCATACATGTCAAGCAGAGCACCTCCTTGGCCCTCTTCAAAAGGAGCCTTGACAATTGAATGGGAGATAGGAAATTCACCCTGGGGATCATGTCAGTTGCCCTGCTAGACAGGGGTCCAGGGAAGTAAATATTGTGGGAAGAAATATCTAGGGAATTGTTATGACTAGACTTGCATAGGCCCTAGGGCCAATAGCCTAGTACCAACCTATAAACCAATAAGGACCACATAAGGTGCACAAATTTATGTGGCATACACGTGACAGATGCCAGCATACAATATCTCTCTTTAACCACCAAAAGTGGCATGGTGAACCAACACTGCATTACTCAAGTACATGTTAAGTAATATAGTCACTCTGTGCATCAGACCCATAGCTACATTTCCCTGCATCGATGTCATGGATGACAGGGATGTGGCACAGGTATCATCACTTGCACAGGGTGTTGTGTGGGGATGCAGGAGGCCTAGGCTGCCCTAGACAGCATATATGTGAGTGAGGGGGATGCATGTAAGATGGACCATGGAGAGGTGCTATGTGTGTCTGTAGATGACCTGCATTTGAGAGTGGTGTGTGAATGTGTGCACATACACAGTCAAGCTCAGTGCTAACCCTACACATATGTATGTTGGACTGCTTTGGACCATACATGGCAGAGTTGACAGTTCACCGTCTCCAGCCCCAAACACTCAGCCAGGAGTAGCACTGGCACTTCCATGCCCAAGCAGTGCTAGCACCTGACAGTGACTGCTGTCTGCTGGGACAATGCCCCCTATGGGACCACCCAGGACCATGAGAACATGGCTTGCCATGTTGTGGTGTGGAAAACACACTTCCCCCTGTATCTCTGGATGTACTGCCAGTACGGGAGCATCAGTGTGCATCACCATGTGGACTCTCAGCAGATGGTGTTTCTGACCTACATCCACTGGTCTGACGCTCAACTCCAAACACATGTTCCAGCACAGACAATGTGCAGTGCAAGACAGACACTGTCTCAGCCCACCATCTGTCCACTGCATCAATAAACTGATCCAGGGTGTCCCCGATGCGGTGGAGGCTGTCACGGATGTCAGACTGTGCAGCATCCATAACCCTAAGCTTACACCTGGTGTTTCGTTCAGAATGTGCCTGTGCCTCCAAGATGGCCTGGAACATGCGCTGGGTGACCCAAGATGTGATACCTGCAACATGTGGTAGATGGACAGCAGGCCTCCTACAAGCACCCCTGTCAATCACCTGTGTGGGACCTCGCCAGCTATCTAGCTATGGCCAGTGTCTACACTCACCAGAGCCATAGTTGCCACACTTTCCTGTTCAATGTCTCCACCCTCTGACTATCCAATATCTGTGGCCTCCAGGGATAGGGTATGTGTGAGCATACAGACTGTGTGCAGTGACAATGGGGGTAGAAGAGTGAGGTCTACCTCTGCGACAGATTCAGCCCGCAACACTCCCACCTGTGCGTCACTGTGACCACCATCCTCATCAGTGTCCGAGGAGACACTGACATCAGGTTGTGTAGGGGACAGACTCCAACCCCCATGGTCACCTGCAGTAAGAATGAAAAAAGTAGTACATTAATATCTGCACCATTGTGTACGAAAAACATCCAAGTCTCATCACAATGAAGACCCACAACTGGATTTGTGGTCATACAACTTCCTTCTCTGCCTTCGTCTGCAAAGCACTACCTCGAAGCACAATTCAAATTCAACTCAGGACCTCTGTAACCATCACTTGAAATAAATCATGTCAAACATGGACAGTAATATTTACCTTTTACTTACTCAGTATGACACTGTAATTGGCATTTCACTACCTAATGTATTTGCCTTCAACCTGTTGTATTTTAAAAGGCATTTTAGATTCCTTGCTTCATTTAAACTAGGAGCTTTATCTGCTCTTACCTATAAATGACAAAGTGTATCTGTTTTTTGAACTACACTCCTGTGACTACCCCTTCTAGAAACCATATGTACTTCTTCCAGACTGACATTTAAAAACATCCTACGCTTTTTACACATATAATTGCATGTACATAGGGCATTATTCTGGCCCTTAACCGTACTAGTCTATAACTGTTTCTTAGCAAAACAAGTGTCATACTTACTAGGGGCAGGACCATGGCCTTGGCCAATACCTGATGGACCTGTGAAAAGTTGAGGGTAGGGTAATGTCAGTATCACTGCATTTGCAGCACAGCACGGTAATACGTCCATATATCTCACATTTACAGTAGCTACTGTATTACCTGTTGTACTGGTCCCAATCTGCATATGAGTTTATACCTGAGGTTACACTCCCCCCAAAGAACAAAGACCTGATCTCCACATAAATGTATCTACAGCATGACACACTGACTGCTACAGTGTTACAATGCTGATTATAGTAATCTTACCATGCATGCACCTCCGCTGTGGAAACTGTGGCACCCACCTCCACGATGTACGATGGGCTGGATGCCTGTGTGCTGTCACATGTGCTTAGGTATGGCAGGAATTTCTCAGTGGCCGAGAGTTGCTGTTCCACTACAGGCCCTCCACTGGTAACAGCATGATCCCTGGCTATATCTGCTGCCCGTTGACATGTAGCATTAATCATATCAGTTGCCTGCTGTCAAACCTGTTTATAAGTCCTGCCCTGCTGGCCTATGACATCAACATCACGGACAAGGTCTGACCACAATCCAGCCCACTGTTCTGGTCTCCTCCTGGATAGTAGGATGTCATGATGCTGCCTCAGTCCTCGCAAGGTTATCTCATTCTCTGCATCCGAGAAGGGTGGGTGTCATCTGTGGTACATTATTCCTGAAAGACTATGCAAGGGGAACATATTACAGGATCAGATACATGGATATCCACTATGTACAGATACAGCAAAGGCAAAATGACCGTCACTAACCACTGTTTGTTCATACATAGCATAACCCACAGTGTGACAACATACTGCATGTGTGGATACAACCAAGATAGTACCATTACTGAGGTATTCCCTGTGTGCCATGACAGCTTCTGCTGTACGATCATACACCCAACACTCCAGTCCACTGTGGTATGTAACCTAAGGCCAACCGCACAATAATATGCCATAGAAGCAATGCCAGACAAATAGCAGTGTGCTATAACAACCACTATATAGGAACAGTCTGACAACACTAGTGTGTCACATTGACAAAATACAATGCTACCCTGATGTATTGTACATCCCCTTTAGGTGTACATCAGCAGGGTATCACTGACATGTCATTACCACAGGTGTGTGACTGGCTTACTGCTGCAATTCCTATTCCCCATACATCTATCCTCCCATTTGAATCCTGTTATAGACAAAAAACAGTTATATACCTTCTAGAGTGCAGTACTCCTCTGTTGAACTGTGTGCCTGGTAAAGTTTCACAAAGGAATGCTCTATGTGGGTAAAGTCTCATAAAGACTGGTTCCCCATAGCCAGCTGTCTGCTTTTTAAACCTGTCCCCCATCAGCAGGTGATTACCTCTAAACCAGTCTGCTGTTCTGAAATGCTAATTGCAGCTAAAGCAGCTGAATTGCACTATAATTATCCAATGACATGCAAGCATTGTACAATATATAAGGCCTTCATGTAGACATGGGCCCCTTTCTTAGCTGTTGAGATGGACAATACTGGGGTGAGGAGTCTACATCATCACAGAGGGTAGGTCTGTAGCAGAATCCTTTGCATAGAGCTGTGTGTACCACAGGCTGCAGGTGCTGCTGCAGGTAGTAGACATAGGTAGCAAGTGTGAACACTTTGGAGGACAACAACCTGTAGGTGTATCTGTGTCAGCTGTGTCAGCCCTGTTGTAGAGGCAGTGGCAGGATGAGGGTACCCTTTACACTCCAGTTAAGGCATGTGTTTAAGGTACATATGTTAGGTAACTGTGTCAATAACAAAGTACTAGACAACATATCATACTGCTATACAGGTATGTGAAATTTGTCCCTACCTGCAGGCTTTTGACTTCATGCACTGAAAAATGGTTATTTAATTTGCAAGGTTTTGTGTGGATAAAGAGCGTATTAGTGATCCATTAATTACTGTCTTCACAATAATGTAATTGAAATGCAGGACAACATTGGATTTGAACCCAGGAATGTGTGTGGCAAAATGTACTTTATGCAAATCATTTAACAGACTGAGCTACTGAGTCACTGCTCCAGCAGGTGTACTTGCAAGATATATGTGCACACATACAGGCTGTGAGAAACATTTTCTACATCCATCAGTATGTGCATGGCTTTATATGGATGTATTTCTGCACCAGAGTCCAGCTGAACATGTATTTTGTCATAAATGACTTAGCAGTTGGCTTTCTACATTTTGATGATAAAAGGGCACATTTACCTCCTATCACAGGCCTCAGTTACATCCATTATCATGCGTTTGGTTGTCTAGTGGTGTAGTCTTGCACCAGAATCCAAGGTACACTCCCATTTTTTCCATAAGAATCCAAGGTACACTCCCATGTTTTCCATAAGAATCCAAGGTACACTCCCATTTTTTCCATAAGAATCCAAGGTGCACTCCCATTATTTCCATAAGAATCCAAGGTACACTCCCATTTTTCCCATAAGAATCCAAGGTGCACTCCCATTATTTCCATAAGAATCCAAGGTACACTCCCATTTTTTTCATAAGAATCCAATGTACACTCCTATTTTTTTCCATTACAGTTTATTCCAGTTTGTGTGGTGTGGCTCAGTGCGCAGCTACGCTGAAACACGCCTAATGACTGTAATTGGCAATTACTAAGTTTTGTTTAAACTACTTATTTTAATTAAGAGTTGTATTGTGTGGTGGGTTAATGCAGTGTGCTGCAGCTGTGATAGGCTTGGGTTCGAAACACAGCAGAGGTTTTTATTTTGTACACGTGACTTACAATGTTAGAAACAGATATTGTCATTATCGCTGTATTTAGCTGAACTTAGCAAAGCTGCATGATGCATTGCATTGCAAAGTGCCACTCTAAAAAAATATAAAGAAAAGAAATAAGGGGAGATAAGAAAGTGGTGAAATGGGGCAAGTGGGGGAAAACATATTGAAAGGCAGGGAGGGATGTGCAGGAAGGGTGTAGGAAAGAAGCATAGGTATCCATTTCTTGTGCAGCAACAGCTGTGCACTTTGACAGATTTGTGCATGAATTTGAATTCTCAAACCCCAGAGAGAGAGAGAGAGGGGTGAGGACAACATAACTGTGTTGTCAAGCCAATTAGACCAAATTATGTGTGTACAGTGGACATGTGTGCGAAATAGAGAGATATGTATGGGATGATTTGTTTTTTGGGACACGTGCCCATTTTTTTTTCTAAGGTGTGAGTGGAATGTTGGGGAAGGGACATAGATACATGTTGGGGTGGTAAGTTGGGTAGTTGAAGATGCATTTGCAAACAGATAAGACAGCAGACAAGGGCTGTGTGTCACACATGAGGGGGGTGAACACCTTTGACAGGGAGGGTGTTGTAGAATCTGAGCCCCATGTGCCTCCAGATGATAGTAGCATGACTCAAGTCCCCACCCATGGGACTATTGACACTGCTCCTTCACTGCCCCAAGGGTGGCTGTGCTGGAGGCTGGGCACCACGGTGATGCTGCACCACCAGGTTGACCAGCATGCCCTCAATCCAGCTCAGGTGTTGGTCATAGTCACAGTGGACTATCCTGCGCACCAGGATCTGTAGCTCATCCTGGATGACTACTGTCCATGTACCACCACTGCCAGAGGTGGAGTGGGCCCTGTCCCCTGTTTCAGTACTACCCAACACAGCAGGTAGTGCAGGGGCAGCAGAAGGAGCACCACTGGTCTAGGTCTTAGACTTGCTCGGACCAGGTGCCATGGCTGGTTGAGGCAAGGTAGGGGGATCAGCCAGAACCTGCCTACCCTGACGTGTTGTGGTACATGAGGTAAGGCAATAAGTTATAATTAGTAACAACCAAACCATTGTTAGTATTAACAGAATGGAACATCATATTTATTAATCCGAATACATATTAATGTATATTATGTGCAACACAACATAATGTAACATAACAGTCACTATGGTAACAGCATGCTAGTGTGAAATAAACCAAAAGGCCAACAAAACAGTTAGTTTAGCAAACTATGGTACTATTGAATCATAATAAAATATAAAAAACAAAATAATAATCAACCACATTTTCCAAAATATAGTTAGTTTAACAAAATAAAAATTACTTACATATTTATGGGGCATTCCCTGCCCTCGCTTCTTGGACCCAGGTGCCCAAGGTTCCCCCTTTTTTGCCTTTTCAAGTCATCATGGTGGTGATGACATTGCTCACCTGTGCGGGGGATACTAGTAACACTGGTGAGTTCTCTGGCCAGTTGGTCTCAGGCCTCCGCCTTACACTCTGAGCCCTGGAAACTGCCCTGCAGCAGCCTATCATCATGTTTTTTTACAACGAGCTGAACCATGACCCTGGACTCCTGAATGACCCACCATTGTGCCCGAAAGCACACACCTTCTGCAACACCACCAGCCATATCGACAGATGATTGAACTCCAATAGATTCTGCAGAATTCCCACCTAGTGTGCTTAGTATAGGCTGTTTTCCTGCCCTTACACATCATTCAGCAATATTCAAAAATGTGGCACGTTGCTTAGCAGGGTGTAAACTAGCCAAGCAGATCTGAGCAGTTCGCAAACACACACAATTGTGGTTTAAGTGAAGCTGAGTACCACGCAAACATTGCCAACCGTTACCATGTTTATGTGGTGCTTAGCAGGTTTGAGCACAGTTGCACAGAGCACAGTGAGGCCATATTTTAAAATTGTGTCCATAATGTGTGCAACAAAAATACAGACATGTTCTGATCTCCATATATTTGAACGCTGGACCTACTACACATACAGTCATAACTCTACCCATTTAGCTACATGGATATTAAAAAATCTGGTATACCTTCACTTTTATTCACTCTCTGTACTATGTTGACCACTGACCTACCTGTTAGTAGTGCTGAGCACCACACCACACAAACACGCTTAAGCACACCAATAATTAAATAATTAATTACATCCGTTTTCTATTTTTAGATGTCTGGCAGGTGTCAACTGTATACATGTGAGCACAGCTTGATATTACTGTGGTCTGCACCATGCCATGCCATGCAAACATGCGTTTAAAAAAAATAAAATAAAAAAAAACAGACCACACTAATTCAATATCTGTTTTCCTTGGCTCTCCCTCAGCAGTGCAATATCATTAATATGCATGACACACTGCCAAGGGGTGACTGTGGCCATATACATGGATACATTCCTTGTAGACTCTACAGAGTGCCTACACGGAGTTTATTAAATCCTGGGGAAAGTGTTAAAAGAGGAATGAAGGAAAACACAGCAGTGAACTGGACCCACATACACTGACCCCTCCCCACTCTCAGTCCTTTGTAAACCTGCCAGACTTCTCACCTCAACCAGTTGTTTCTTCATTCCTCATCCTCCATTATCCAAATACGCCTTAATGTCCACCAATATCCTTTATTATCCCTGACCTCACCTGTTCTTGTCTCATGCGTTTCTCTCATTCCTAACTGTAAATCCTGAGTTTGTTTTGCCTTTTATCTATTACCACTGTCTTCACATTCGCAGTCTCAGACATTCTTCTTGCCCATATGTATGCTCTCAATCCTCGGATGTCCTGAATTCTTTACATAATGTATCCTTAAATTAATTTTCTCCTTACAATCCCATTTCTCCACACTGTCTCATCAAGTCTTCTGCATCTCACTTTAAACTCATTACAATCATGTTCTGTCCACTTCTTGAACCACTCCTTCATGAAACCACTACACTTATTACCCTCATGTTCTGTCCACTTCTTGAACCACTCCTTCATGAAACCACTACACTCATTACCCTCATGTTCTGTCCACTTCTTGAACCACTCCTTCATGAAACCACTACACTCATTACCCTCATGTTCTGTCCACTTCTTGAACCACTCCTTCATGAAACCACTACACTCATTACCCTCATGTTCTGTCCACTTCTTGAACCACTCCTTCATGAAACCACTACACTCATTACCCTCATGTTCTGTCCACTTCTTGAACCACTCCTTCATGAAACCACTACACTCATTACCCTCATGTTCTGTCCACTTCTTGAACCACTCCTTCTTCATGAAACCACAGGACCCTCCTTTATTCCAGTTCTAGTCTTGTTACCTGCTCGGGTCTATATTAGGTGATCAAAACTTTAGGTAATCGAATACCTAAAGATTGACACCTAAACAGCGAAAGCTGTAAACATTGAATGGCCACTTCCGTGAATTCTTTTGTAGGGAAAGAATTTGTTTGGCCATTATTGGGAATCTGTCCTTTTCTCCACTGTAGAGTGATCTCTGAGTTTTTTATATTTAGTTAGGGGGGTGTGGGGGGTCACGGCCCCCACTCAATTAGGGTTTGAAATTTTTTTTTCCTTCGGCCAAGCAAATTCTTTCCCTATGAAAGAATTCATGGAAGTGGCCATTCAATATTTACAGCTTTCACTGTTTAGGGTGTCGAGCTTTAGGTATTCGATTACCTAAAGCTTCAACTTTGTAATACAGACCCTATCTGCTCTGCCGCTTGAGTAAATGAAATAATATTATCCAATTTGCATCCTTTTCTATTTCCATCAACTGATCAAAATCTTCTTTCTCTAACTTCCTCACCCTCTGTACTATGTTGACCATCACCATATTTTTTTGTAATATGCAATACACACATTCACTTCTTCCTTGCTCTACCATCTTATCACAGTTCTTACATTCTTTCTCTTTTTGCATCAAGGTGTGATACACATTCTACAACTTTATTATCACCTTCTTTTCAATGCACTTACCACATGCTGTAACACACAAATTATCAGAGGCCACCTAGGTTTTCGAATATTGGCTTAAATTCTTGTCCACTCCAATAGTGCCCTTTTAGGCAGTGCCAGCCTGATAAACTGACTGACATAGTTAAACCAACTCAGAATACTCTGAAGGTGTTACTGCTGAATGCCAAGAGTCTAAACAGGAACCTCCACTACCTGTAAGTTCTCCTTATCTTGGAGAATGTGAACATCTGCACAGTTATTGAGACTTGGCTTAGAATCACAGACAGCACTCCAGGGGTCCATGACTGTAACACCTTCCACACACCTAGACCAGCTATTGTACAGGTAGGGTCTAAAGGAAGAGGAGTCAGTTTACATCAAACACAAACGCACCTTAAGGATAGTCAAATGGTATGACACATTCAGGCTTCTCCATATCCAGCTTACCATACGTAAAGTCATAAATGATATCTTTGCAAGCTGTAGATCCTCCCCTCTATGACCCAGGATGCCTATACAAAGCATTTGAATAATCTGGAGATACTCCTTATTTAACCCAACACAATATTCATGGATGACTTTAACTTTCCCAACATTAACTGGGAATCATACGTGACCTAAAACATGCATGTCCAGAGATTCTTGGATTTTGTTAACACAAACATCCTGGAACTGCTAGTCTGCATGCCCAACAGGGGCACAACTATTCCTGAACTGGTCCTGACAAACATGGATGAATAATGCGCTACCCCAATGTAAAGTCCTCATTGGTTAGTACAGTGGCTTCCACACAAGTATTCATAAAAACCCTGTACAATCATGTAACGTGCTCCCCCAGTGTAAAGTCATCATTGGTTAACACAGTGGCCTGTGCACAATTATTCATAAAAACCCTGTACAATCGTGTAATGCACTCCCCCAGTGTAAAGTCCTCATTGGTTAACACAGTTGCCTGTGCACAATTATTCATAAATACCCTGTACAATCATGCAACGCGTTCCCCCAGTGTAAAGTCATCACTGGTTAACACAGTGACCTGTGCACAATTATTCATAAAAGCCCTGTGCAGTCATGTAATGCACTCCCCCATTGTAAAGTCCTCATTGCTTAACACAGTGGCCTGTGCACAATTATTCATAGATACCCTGTACAATCATGTAATGCACTCACCCAGTGTAAAGTCCTCATTAGTTAGCACAGCAGCCTATGCAGAATTATTCATAAAAAAACCTGTATAATCATGTAATGCACACCCCAGTGTAAAGTCCTAATTGGTTACCATAGTGGCCTATGCAGAATTATTCACAAAAACCCTGAACGATCATGTAACACATGCCCCAGTGTAAAGTCCTCATTGGTTAACAGAGTTGCTTATGCAGAATTATTCATAAAAACCCTGAACAATCATGCAATGTACTCCCCCAGTGTAAAGTCATCATTGGTTAGCACAGCAGCCTATGCAGAATTATTCATAAAAACCCTGTAGAATCATGTAAGTATCCGCATAGAGATGGATGTATTACCTCAGAGCCTGCTAAAACAAGCCACCCTGGTGGAATCCCAGAATAAACAGATTGTATAACAAGAGAATGAAAAATATGTCCAAGAACAGGAAGGGCATTGCCCAGCAATATGTCCAAGAACAGGAAGGGCATTGCTCAGCGCTATGTCCAAGAACAGGAAGGGCATTGCTCAGCAAGGTAAAACCTCCCTCATCAATCTGAACAGGCAACGCAGAAGACTAATCAGGTTCACCAAAGCCAAATTTGAGATAAAAGTAGTCCTCAAAACTAAAGACAACCATAAGACTTTCTTCGGGTGTGTCCAGAACCTTAAAGGCAACCCCCAACAATGTGCTGAACTAATGGGCAACCTATACTGAGCCAGAGGATATAGCAAATATAAATAGGATGGAACAGAGCCAGAGGATATAACAAATATAAATAGGATGGGTTGTTGATATAATGGTTAAGATGTCTACCTTACAAACACAAGATACATATTTGATTCTTACATTTGAAATGGAAATTGGCTAGCATTTATTTATTTTTGTATTTATTTATTTACATTTGTTGACCGGGAGTGTCCGACTGGACATAGGTCCATTTTCAGTGGAGGTCCGGGGAGAAAAGCTCCACAGTTAAAATAAACAGACAGTAGTTACATTGGATTACATAGCAATTAACAATTTGATTTACATAGCAATTAACTACAAACATATTTACAGATGAAGAACATAGTACATCAGTAGACAACTAGAATCTTTATCTGTGAAGTACATAACAGACATTAACAAATGTTACAATAAGAAGTTCCTGCTGTATAATAAGTACTAGGCTTATGAGTATCTGAGCTTGCTATAATCAAGGTAGTTAGTGGGATGGAAAGAAAGGTAGTGGTTGGATGGGGTGGGTGATATGGGAGTTGCAAGGGCATAGCCAGCATGTTTTTAGGTGCGCTTTTAGTAAAGTTTTGAAGTGGGTGCATGATGGTACAGAGGTAATTGTGGGTGGGAGGGAGTTCCATAATTTGGCTATGGCGCAAGAGAATAGTGCTTCACCAGCAGAGTTATTGGCTTTAGTGATCTGCAAGTGATTTTTGTTGCTGGATCTTAGTGGTCTGGTGGTGCAAATGGCCCCCAAGGGCAGCTAGCTTAGTACTTACTTATGAAATCTGCTAGCTGAAAAATTAAGTTATGAATATAGCCACTATCACCCCAAACCACGCCCCATGAAATACCCCCACCATGTCTCCACCAACAATTACTAAGGAGCAGTTCCAGACCAAGAGCACTGCTGCAGTACCACCTGATAATATCCCAGGATGCCTCCTGAATAGCATAAAATATGACCTGTCACACCCACTAGAATCCCTATTTAACCATAATGCCAACTGAATGGAGGGTTGCAATGATTATTCCTCTGCAAAATGGGGGTGGGGGCCTTCCATGGACCTGGGGAACTACAAACTTAGAAGTCTTTTAGTCTCATATGCAAGGCCATGGAAAGAATTATCATGGATCTGATAAAAAAATGACATAGGAAATGTACAGACATTGGACCCCACCTTTCTCAAAGGTAGGATATGCCTGCTTAACCTGCTGGAGTTCTTTGAGAAGGTCACTAAAGCTATGGACATGAGCCAAAACAGTACACACTGCCTACGTTAATTTGGCCAAGGCTTTTGATGCAATACTTCACTCAGGCATTGTAGATAAACTTACAAAATTAGGCATAAACCCATATGCCATCCAATGTATAGCCAGTTGGCTCACTGATAGAATGCAAGAAGTTAGGGCAGGAGAATCCGCCTCCACAAAGATGCCAGTCACCAGCAGAGTCCCTCAGGAATTGGTGATGAAGCCTGTCCTTTTTGGCATTGATTTTTCTGAGGTCAAGGTAAACATCAATGACATCTGACTGACCAAGTTTACAGAAGACTACAAACTAGGTATGGGGGGGGGGCTTACTCCCTTAAAGACACAGATACCCTAAAGGAGGGCCTGACACAAACAAACAACTGGTGCCTGAGGCATGGACTCAAATTCATTGGGAAAATACTTAATACCCTTTAGAAAGATGGCTACCACTGGAAATGACCACATTAATAATATGTCCTAAAACTAGAAATAGTCATCAGGGATCTGGGAACTCATGTTGACAGTAACCTAATCATTGACCACCATATATCTTTTGTGGTGGGAAAATTACTGTGTGTTGCAGAACCTATAAATAAGGGCATGACATCTGTGTCCAAGGAGGTCATTGTCCACTGTACTCATTTCTCATCAGACTAATGAGTGTATTCCACCTTTTGGCATGTACCTGACCAGGCACTAGCAACAGGTTATGAGAACATTGAGGTTATTCACAAAAAAGAATACAGGTATTAAACAACAAGTCCTACATGGATCTCCTCAAAGCCCTATTCATGTACATATCTCCCATAGACTACTGCTTGGTAATATATGCTTATTCTAAAAGGCATCCTCTGTTCCCACACTGATGAATTTGTTACACATTTGCAAAACATATAACATCAGGAATATTTGTTCTAAAGATTTAAACCTTAGCTGTGGCATAAACAGGACATGTTGGAAGGACAGGTATATGTCTCAGAGATTACCCTTCTCTGGAACAGGCTTCCTATGCATGTGAATCAAAGCTCATCCATAACCCTATTCAAATGTAACTTGGGCCAATAGTTGGGGAATCACAGTTTTCCACCCTGGTTTTTCACGTATGTCCTTAATGGACAGGGACAGCTGTACACAAGCCTGTAGCATAACTTTACATGTTCTTAGGTTGTTGAGATATGGTAGCAGTACCTTGGTTAATTTGGAGTAAGTCTGGCTAGGATTAAAAGCTCTTGTGCAGTAGCCTAATAACCGGCCATGAACCTATTGTCAGGGGCACTATCATCATCTTTACTGTTTTTGTCCTCCATTTAACAAACTGATTTTCACATATCACCTGCCCAGAGTCCTACTAAGCCTATGCAGTATCTCCTTAACATTCTGCCTCTGGTTTCCTTTACCGATGGACACCCCTGATCCTTAAGTATCTCACACTATCCAAAACCACTGGCAAACCTCACCTCAGCTTACTCACTCAGTTTAACCATTGGTACCATCATTGCTTTATTATAGTGATATTTCAAACCTGACACCTTCCCAAGATCTCTAAGTAACCATAACATTCCTGTCCCTATAACACTGCTGACAATTGCTTAACCACAAAAGGATTAAAACTACCTTCTCTTCAGCTGCTGTCATCCTCTCAGTATTCCTCCTTTTGTCCTGAGCTGCACCACCATCATCAGGAAAAAACAACAATTGCACCAATAGGTAATTACCATCTTCAAATCCACCCCATGTGGCATTTCACATTTACTGCCACACTATGCAACAGACCATTATAATTAGTCTACTCCCTCTAGGAATCTCTGTCCAACATTTCTCTCCCACATTATAATTAGTCTACTGCGTCTAGGAATCTCTGTCCAACATATCTCTCCCACATTATAATTAGTCTACTCCCTCTAGGAATCTCTGTCCAACATTTCTCTCCCACAGTGTCCCGAACAGATGATATCACTCTTCACAACTGCACACTTTATATCAGATGTTAGTACTCCCACTGTCCAATATACCATTTTTGCAGTAGATAGTATCAAAGAACAGCCTGTATTGATCTATATATGTCCTTCCCTTCAGAAACCCTACTTGTAAGTCTTTCACCTGCCTGGACATACTGTAATGTGAACATTTCCATAGCGATAAGATCACCTGGCCTCCAGTTTACTGGTTCCACTGCAGTTCCTTTCTACTTACTCCTGAGCATTACCCCTCCCTCGAATAAAAAACGCAGCAATCCAGTAACCAGCATTGCTTTCCAGAATACCACCAGCAATAACGCTTGGGTTTAAAGCTTTAGGTTTTTAATGGTTTCTTTTGATTTATATGTAGGTTTGTCTTTTCATATCTATGTATCTATGTAAGTGTCTGTCTGTCATCTGCATGCATATTTGTATAATTTAGAAAAATAAAATTTTACATTGTAACAGCATGCATCCAAAACATATACACACTAATGTGCTAAAAGGACAGTTTTACAGATATGCACATTTAAGTCCTGATGATAGCATTATGTATGAATCATTTAAGAACCTTAAAAGTGATTTTAAATGTAGAGGTTACCATGATGTGGAGGTCGAGGCTGCCTATGATGAGGTCCTCCAACACAGGAGGGATGTTGCTAAACCTTACTTCTCTGAGAGAGTAGTGAACAGTGAAAGAAAAATCTCTGATGCACGAGACTCTGACTTAAGAATGTGCATGACGTATTCTAGGGATGTTCAAACTATCTGCAATATTTTTAAGAAAAACTGGCAACTACTTGTATCTGATGATGGGTATATTGTCAGTACTTGGTAATGCACTCAAGTTTTGCTATAAGAGCAATAGATCATTAAAGCAGTTGCTGTGTTATAAATCCACTAATAATAAGATCTCTGTCTCTGATAAATTTGTTACATTTCCATGTAGAGACTGCAACGCATGCAAATATATTCATAGCAGTGATTCTTATATACATCCATTGAGTATGAAGTTATGTCTTCCATTTTTATGCAAATTGCAGAAGTCAAAATCTAGTGCATTTGTCATTCTATGTGAAATGTGAATCCTACTATGCAGGTAAGACAAACAGATGTTTGAAAGACAGAATTTGAGAACATTTAAATGACAACAGGAAGAATGATGTTCGTAATGCACTCTATAAACATGTTGTGGAGAATGACACCAGTCATACTTTTAAATTTTTAGTTTTGGAATTACTTACACCTAGCAATAGAAAAGATGATCTGAGGAATAAAACATAATGTAAAGAGATGAAGTGGATTCTAGAATTACATGCAGATGGTAGGAAGGGACTTAATGGAACTGTCTCTTTAAGACCAATTCTTAGGTCACATGAAAGGCGTGAAAGCTCTTGTCTGTGTTTTAACCTTGTTTTTATGGTTTTTATTTTTCTTTTTTGAATAAATCCATGAGTTTATACAGCAACTGCCATGGTTGACTGGTTGGATTTACTTCTATTTTTCCATATTTGTATAATCTTTATTTTGTTTCTGCTTAAATCATTGAAGGTAGGATATTACGTAACTATTTTTAACTTTAAGTAAAAAAAGTGACGTAAAGAATGAAGCTTCCTTTTCTCTGGTTCAAATGTCCTAAATAAAGAATATGGTGCCAACCTGCTGGTGCACAAGCAGGGTAACAGTCAGTGTCTCTGCAGCCCAAGTCTTCCTCCAGCCCCAGAGTGATGGAAAGGTTGACAGAGGATGATACAGCGATATGATTATTTGTCTGGCCACCTTTCCTGGAGAGTGACAGTGTGAGAGTCCATGTTTCCTGCATGACCACTGGCATAGACCATGTCCCACACAAACAGCTCTGTTTTCAGTAATGATAGTGACAGACATTCACTGCACTGTATGTGAAAATGTACATTCTGCATTTCTGATGTCATTGCACGTCACTCTAACACAACAGCTGATAGGCTGCTAAAGGATGATGGCGCTCCCCTTTGCTCTGCAAACTCTTATGGAAGCATGCTCTCCACCCGTAACAGCAGAGTAGCTACTAGGCTCTGCTCTCTAGGGAGTCATGATGCACATCCAAGTGAATGGTTGTATCTAATAGAATTAGTATAGAGTAAATGCAATCTCGGTAGTTAATGGAGTGGGTCTAGGAAACTTGGCCGAGGGTTGCAGCTGCCAGGTAAGAAATGAGCAGAAGCAGTAAAACAAAACAGGCAAATATTTGTTTTTAACTAAAAACACATCTATCCTCTCTCAAGAGGGATTCTATTCTCTCGTCGTCAGACCCTAACAGTGCTGCACAGCTTCGCCCAACTTCACAGTGATCTACAAGACTCATTCTTCCTTACAGTCACGAGACTGTGCAAGCTCGAGAAAAAAACTGGCTCAAAACCCTCCTATCTCTCAGAGTCAAAGCCTGGCACTCCTGGAAACCTGACCCACCTCCTTCTGTCAGACAACATTACACCATCCTAAGAAACCTGTCCAAACAAACAATGCTATGTCATAAGAGCCATCATATAAAAACACATCAATCAAACCTTTTTCACTCCCCTAAAGAATTCTGGGCAGCAGTCAACTGGTTAGCAGGTGGTTAAAATCCTCCCAATGCTCACTTTTCCTCCTGTTCCCTCTCATTCTCAGACTTTAGTACTCACTTCCCCACCCTCCCCTCTATTATCTCACATACTTCGCTCCCTCACTCAAACTTTCCTTCACCTCCCCTTATACTCCCATCTTCTACTTTAAAAGATTGTAACCAAAGATATTATACCTCTCCTTGAAAACCTAAAACTTGACTAGCTTGCTAGGACAAACATCCTCTCCCCTGATTCATATTTCAATGTACTCCTCTGATACATATCCTCAACCTTTGCTTAAATCAAAACTGTATGGCCAATGTATGGAAAACAGTGAAAATCATGCCTCTCCTCAAAAAAATCCATCCCCAAGCTACCCAGTGATAACTGCCCAATCTCTATCTTCCCAAACCTTGTGAAAATCTTTGAAAGACTTGTCTATAATCAACTCTCAAACTATGTAAGTTATTACTGCCATCTCTCTTCCAAGCACCATGATTTCTGGTCTGGCCACAGCATTTCCACTGCACTTTGGACCTTCACTGATCACACTCTTTTAGCTACAGACAAAGTCCTCCTTACTGCAGCCATATTTATAGACTTTACTAGAGCCTTTGACTTGGTTGATCGCCCAATCCTCACTGAGGTTGGGATTAGCCCTGATGCTATTCCGTGATTCCAGAATTTCCTATCCAACTGTCATTTATCAGTAAACAGTACATCAGCCACCACTTGCTTTCTTAAAGGAATCTCTCAAGACTCCATACTGGCCCCTCTTCTTTCTCCATTTTTATAAATAAGCTGACACTCGACCTTTCCCATTTCCAGTTTTATTAAGCCCTGATGACATGGTTATCTTCATCCCCAACCACATAACCCACCCAGTTCAAGATGATCTGCAAAACAATTTCCTTTCTTCTATTTACTGACTCATTGGCAAAAAAAAACTATTACTTAAGTCCTCAAAAACTAAAACTATGCTCTCTGAAACCTCCACTAAAAGGCAAAAGAACCCCCAACTCACTTCTTATTCTTGACCACCTTAAACTGAGCAAGTTAACATCTTCAGATACCTTTCAGTCTTGCAACTTCCACCATCATCTTGAAAACACACAGAAAAAAAAATAAACCCCCTACTCTTTTGAGCCAACAAAATCTAATCTTTTCTCTCCCATCCTTGGCAAAGGGATTCTTCTAGCCCAACTTGAGTACTATCTACCTTTTGTAGCATCTTTCTCCAAAAGAAACTCTATTGCCATTCAAACAACCTCCAACTCCATCTGCCTCTTTATTATCCTTTCCCTAAAGTATGAAACTCACTGTCTTACACTTGCCAAAGTCAACTGTTCAACAATGAGCCAATCTACTCCTTGGCTCCCAAAATGTCCAGCCATTGAAAGAAAACTTCTGCCCTTCCTTTTCCTTTAGTTTACTCAGACAGCCTTTGCCAGATAAATAAAAACAATCGACTAGTGACCAAAGTTCCAAAAGCTTTAATAAACTCTATATAAAAAACTTGTAATTAGTACCTCTCCAGGTATGAGGGATTGCAGACACTGCAGCCAATGCTACTATATGTTAGAGGGTAGTACCATTTTTATTGAGGGGTACGGAGAAGTTCAAATCAGACACAAATACCACCATTCTAGCAAATGAGTGGTATAGTTGGCATAGTGAACTGGGTGTGTCAGTTTTTATATAGTTCTAACTGAGAAAACTTTTAAAACAAGGGTATATCAACATCTTTATGATATCAAAAGGAAAGATGTACCTAATGCTTTGTATAGACACATTAGTGAAAACAATAGCCACACTTTTAAATTTTAAATAGTGGACGATGTGAAACTAGACAAAAGAGGGGGGACCTTGGAAAGATTTATTAGCGGTCAAAGAAAATTGCAGTTTAGGATGAATGCTACAGGTCCCTGTGGGCTGAATGAAATGGTGTCTATTAGTTGTGCTTTAAGGTGGAAGGCAGCTCTTTGATTATGATTTTAATGTGGTGGAGTATTCTGATTTTAATAGGATGGAGTAATCGTTTTTAACATCCAAAAACCAAGCATATTTATATTCTTTAATATTGTACGAGTTATATTATATTAGGTGGACAAACATGCTAACAACATTTCTATGGGAAGCATAGTAAATGTTTTTTAATATATTACATTTATACATACACAGTTTTATATATTTACATATTTTTATTGTTATACTATTTATTTTTTTATGTATTTATGAGCATAAACTCTGCTTTGACTTTTTAACTGTAGAATGTTCTATTTATAATGATCGCTTCCTTTACTTCAATTGGACTGTGTTGCTATAGAGTAAAACTCACAGCGGTGGGCATTACTTTTTTTTTTTTTACTGATGGCTCTTGTCCATCAAATGTAGGGGAGGGGTTTTACATATAAAAAGGAATGTTCTGAGTTTTTTACTTATTCTGAAGCAGTCTCATTCACCAGGGATGAAAGTGCTAAATGTATTTTACTTGTGGATTAATAAACTTCAGTCTGGTGTGCTCTTGAAGCTTCTGTGTTGATTTTTGTGCTTAGTGATTGAGTTTCCGTGGTGTTTCCAGTACACAGTGGTTTCTGTTGACTGCCTTCTTAAATTGTTTTTTCTATTATATACCAATTCTACCTTTGTTTTATTGTGCTCTTTTATTGCATACATTATTTTTATTTTTTTTTTCCACTTGATGTGTGTGAATATTCCTGAATTGGTATAGTGGGATCAGCGCCCTACCCCATTTAACAGATTGTATAAATATAAATATACATATAAATATAAATATAAATGATCCTTTGTCTCTGAGACATTCTTCCTAGATGTCCATTGCAGACCATCTCCCAGCAGCCTTTCTAACCCCATGCCTAGATTAAACAAACCTGCAGCAGGATCCTCTTCCTGAGATCAGAGACTGTTCTCTCTCCTTGGTAGGTTGTTTACTTGAAAATTGCAATCTTTTTGTTTTATTTCATTGGACTTTGAAATAAATGATCACAATCTCATCATTGCTTATCATTCAGAGACTACATTTTAATGTGACATCCAGACTGCCACACCTCTTCAGTTGTGCCAGTGCCGTTGAACATTTATGTTTCACAATTACATTTCTACAATGGACATCATTTTTAAAATAGGATTGTAAAGGGTGTACTAGACGTCTGCTCTAGAATACCACTAACTGCAAAAGAAATGAGCTTACTTTTAATCTGGTGACCATTTTCTCATAACTTCTCTGAAATTCAGCATTTTTATACCAGTTCTGCACAATTCCATTGTTAGGATTTCACTTCATGAACATCTTAACTGCTGTTATATATTTTTATCCTAAAAAGATGATTTCAAGCAAGGAACCTCATTTTATACAGTGAATGCTTAATGTTCAAAGCCAGTAAAACACAATGAATAAGGAATGCTTGCAAGGATATATAAATCTGATCTGGGGATAGTGTCTTCCTCCTTTCCCCTCCAAAGAAAAAAGAAAAAAAAATAAGCGAGTTCCCATCTGTGTAGCCTTTGATGTTACACTAGGATGAAAGTAAAAGAATAAATAGCATACATTACACAGGTGAGTGTCTAGGGTGGAAACATCAGCACCTGTATAAAACCAATACCCAGTGGCAGGGATTTCATGCAGACTTCACACAGAATGGATCACTCCCAAAATCTCAACCAGAGGGCAAAGCACCGTGAGATGGCAGTGTTACTTCCTGCTCACCTGTGCCATTGACCAGGTGCTATCACACACATCCTGCCTAGGCTGCTACATTCAGCCACTTGTTTTGTACAATGCTGATATCTGTGGTGCAAAGTGACAAAGTGAAAATAATTGTGGCCAACTTCCTACTGCAACCCCTTCTATCATAGTCATTTTTATCCAGCTACAGATCCCGTATCTATCAATTACTGATAACTTATTAACTTTTCACAATTCAGTGACAGAATTGTATTTAAAAAATAGCAACAAAAATGTATCCCAGGTGGCTGCACATAAAATCACACTAGTTCTGTAAAGCAAGAATAATGACTGCTTAACCTGAGCTAATGACAGCAGGTTTAGTCACATACATTCACCAGCAGCCAATATATCCAACAAGTAGAGGCATATTTGTTGACTGTGCACATCCCAGATGTCTGATAGTGATAAATCATAGTGGCCACAGTATTGTATTCTAACTTTGTTTCATATACCAAAAGCCACAGTAAAGTATTCCAATTTACTTCACACTAATACACGTTAGTCCTGCAAAGCCAGAATAATGATTGTTTAACATGAACAAATGACAGAAGGGTCAGTCACTGTCATCTATCGGTAGCCCCTTTCTCAGCAGTTATAGCAGTTTGTTGACTGCATGCACAGTGATAAAAAATGCTGATATTAATGTGTTTCATCTTTTTTTCAGATGAACAATAGCCAATTAAAGCATTCCAAATACACCACAAAAATACATTTTAGTTCTGCAAGCCAGAATGACTAACTTTTTTGAACAATGTAAATACTTAATTAAAAAAAATCAATTTGACTTGAGCAGTCATTACGCATGGCACACTTATTTCAGTACAGATTGCTGATATAACCATTTTACAATTATATGTTTATACAATAGCCTGCTGTCTGACTGTCACTACTTACATTTAATTATTGTTGACTTGACATTGTTTGGCTTGCAAATTCAAATATCACCAACAGCTATTCTATCCAGTCTTAGTTCCATTTTTGATTTTGTCTGTTTGGACATTATTTACAACCCATTTTGAGATCAATAATTAATTAATGATCATAATGTTTTGTTTTCATAATATTATGAGTCTTAACATATAAGGCAGTGACTTCTCACTTTGTATTGGGTCTGCTTTATTAAACAGATCTAGATCTTAGGTACTTTGTCCAGTGTTAATGTCCTCTTAGTTTCATAGTTTCATAGTAGTGTACTAGGCTATCTGCCCGGGGGCATTTATAAGCCTAGCCAACAGTGATGTGGCTTTACGCCACCCCATACTATATAGTTGTGCCTCTCTAGTAGTGACACATGTGGGACCCCATTATTTAGTAAACTATACCTCTGTCTAGTAGTGACACTGAGGTCACTCCCGGGGTAAACTTGCGATCTCCCATCCATGCATCGAGATTTTTCTTGAACAGTGCCAATGAAGGGCTCTGTCTCACATGAACTGGGATTTTGTTCCAGAGTATGGGTAACCTCTGTGTTATGAATCTATCCCTCCAGCATGTCCTATTCATATTTGTGCAGAGGTTGAAATCTTTAGCTCGTGTGGTTCTGGTGGATTTGGATTTTTGAGATGGAGCATGTCCATCAATTCCTGGTTGGACATGGCCCTGTATGTTAGGCACAAATCACCTCTGAGCAGGCGGTATGCTACTGAATAGAGCTGGAGTTTCTTTAATCTAGCTGGATAAGGCACATGTTTGAGACCTATGATCCTCTTTGTGAGGTACTTCTGGGGTCTTTCCAGTTGTTGCATGTGCCGGGTGAGATACATCCCAAATGGAGCATTATATTCAATCATGGGCCTGACAAGGGAGGAATATAGAGGTACAATGACCTCCTTTGATATGGATGAGAATCCCTTCATGATGAGATGGGCAAGGTAGAATGTCTTTCTGACCACTTTGGCAACATGGTTGTCAAAGGAGAGGTCACTATCGACTTGAGTCCCCAGGTCTCTGATTACTTCTTCCGTATTCAGTGGGTTATTGTCTACGTGATAATTTGTGGGTACTTTGTTTTTCCCAAAGGGGATGACTATGCATTTTTTGGCGTTAAGTTTGAGGCCATGATTCCGGCACCAGTTGTCCGTTTCAGTGAGACCTTTCTGTAGGATGTGTGTGTCGGCAGGTGAATCAACTATGGCACCCAGTTTGCAGTCATCTGCAAACTTTGTCAGCCATAATCCTTCCATATTTGCTTTCACATCTGAGAAGTAAATGCGAATAGGAGTGGACCCAAGACTGAGCCCTGTGGGACACCACTTGTGACTGGTTTTGAGTCTGACATGGCTCCAGCAATTTTAACCTTATGGGTTCTGTATTTTAGCCAGTTTGCTACCCATCTTGTGACATATGGATTTACATTTAGGCTGCTGAGCTTGTCAATGATGCCAGAGTGTGGTATCGTGTCAAAGGCCTTAGCCAAGTCCAAATAGGCAGTGTGGACAGCCTTGCCCTCATCGATGGCACTAGTGACTGTCTCAAAGAAGTCAACCAGGTTTAAGAGGCAGGATCTGCCCTTTACAAAACCGAACTGTGTGGGATCAAGGGTCTGCAGATCCCCAATGTCGCCATTTATGAGTTCCATGATGATTCTTTCCATAGCCTTACAGATCAGGCTGGTCAAACTTATGGGGCAGTAGTTACCTGGGTCAGTAGAATTTCCCCTTTGTGGAGTGGGACCACTGTTGCTGTGCGCCAGTGTTCAGGTACATATCCTGTAGTGAGGCTAAGATTGAATAGAGTTCTTAGGGGCGGGTTTAGTTCATCTTGGAGTTCACGTAACACGCAACCGGGGATACCATCGGGTCCCATAGATGCTGTGTTTTTTGCCTTGTTGAGTGCTGATTTCACCTGTGTGTCTGTGATGACAGGTAGGTTACATTCAGCAGGGATAATTACTTCATCTTTAGGGGTGAGGGAGGGAGAAATTTGCACTGAACCTATCTGCCAGAATGTTGGCAATGTCAGTAGGGTCAGTGAATTTTTGTCATTGTGTACTAGCTCAAAGCCTATCTGAGAATTTCCCCCCAAGGTTCTGACATAATTGAAGAAGGCCTTGTGGTTGTCTTTGGTATCCTTGGCAATGTTTTTCTCAAAGTTTGCTTTAGATGTTTTTATGAGAGAACGTAGTTTTTACTTGTGCTGATCAGGAAGCCTTTCCCTTGTGGGATTTGGCTTTGTCCTGCAGTAGCTTCCTTCTTTTGTTGTACAGTTTGTTTATAGCCGGGGTCCACCCAAACCGGCGTTTTCCCTTGGTGGAGAGGGTCTTGGTTTTAGTTGGGATTGCTTGATCCATGCATTCTTGGAGATGTCCGTAGAAGGCTTTTGTGAAGGATTCAGCATTTTGGGATGTGGTTTCCATTAACCCAGTAGGCTTAAAGGATATCATTTCTGACTTGAGGAGCACAAAGTCAGCTTTTGAAAAGTTTTTCACTGTAGTCTTTGGTTCTGGGGTGGGGGTGGGGTGGGATATGTACATCCAACGTGATCAGTTTATGGTCAGATCTTACCAGTGAGGAGTTTATATCCGGTGCGGAGCATTTGGACCCCATGTTTGTGATAATCAGGTCAAGTATATTATCTCTCCTCGTAGGAGAAGTGACCAGTTGCTCCATAGCATTTGAGTTTATGAATTCCAGGAATCTTTGGGCTAGGGTGTTAGGGCTAGAATAGTGGGCCCAGTCTATGTTGGGGTAGTTGAAGTCACCCAATATGATGGTGTTTGGTGTGACATTCATATCCTCTAGTGTTTTCAGGAATGCTTGATGGGATTCCTGGGATTGGGAGGAGTTCTATAACATGCGACCAGTTGTATGGCAGTTTTGCCTATGGTGAGTAAAACTTGTATGGTTTCTGATGCTTCATGGGTAGCCACCAACCGAGAGGTGTAGGTGTCCTTTATGAAAATGGACACTCCCCCTCCCTTTGTGGTTCGGCCTGGAACTTGAGGTGAAAGCATGATATGAGGTATAGCCTGGTAGCGCTGGAGTGCTCTCAGGAGCCTTAAACCAGGTTTCAGTTACTGCACAGACATCGATGTTCTCCATACTGAGAAGTGCTTCGAGTGCCTGCATCTTGAGATTTAGACTTCTGGCGTTGAGCAGCATTACCCTTAATTTTTTCCATTTTTGTTTTTATGGAGGTTGATTTGTCCTTTGAGCATTGCCTAAAAAGGCACTATGGGGTGGCAAGAGCCTTGGCCAGTATCCGGAAGCCCAGTGGTGACAGGTGCAAGCCATCCCTTGGAAGCAACGTGGCTTGTCCAGCATATCATCCCAGGCTGACAGACATTGGATCCCCCTAGAATGACACCAGTGATTAAGCCAATTGTTAAAGCTGATCATTTTGTCTTTGTACTGAGGCATCATTCTTGGTGAAGGCAGGATGCTGCTCAGGGTCAGGGTCATACCAGTCTGGGCTACATAATCGGAGAGCTCCTCGATGTCTCTTTTCATGTAGTCCAGGGAGGTACGTCTCAGGTCATTCACACCCGCATGGACAATGACTGAATCATACTTGTACTTGCTTTGGAGCGACCTGAGTGCGTGTGTAATGTGGCGGATCCTAGCCCCCGATAGGCAGCTCACCGTTACCCTCTCCTTATTCAGCCTGGTAAGTGGAACATCGGTGTGTCTGACTATAGAGTCACCTATTACTAATGTCTCTGGCATAGTATTTTGCCTTAGGGGCTGTGATTGTGCGACACACCTGTTGCTTGAGGTATGTGTTGTAGGTGTTGCGTTTTGTGGGGGTGTATTTCTGGGTGTCTGCTTTGGAGGCCTCTGTTGTTTTGGTAAGTTTTTACAAGAGCCTCCGAGTATGTCTTTGTGTTTTATGTGTTTGGTTTGCATTAGTGGTGGTTTTATGTGTGACTGGTTTTGCTTTGGGTGTGGGTACCATCTCCTCCTGACTGGTCTTGCCAGTCCTGAGTTGAGAGAGTTCAGCCTCCAGTCTGGCTATATAGTTGCATCTCTCACAAGTATATGTGTTAGTAGGAAGGAGGAGAGGGTTGTCTGTGTACATGAGACAATTGTAACATTGTCTTAAGATTCCCAGATTAACCAGCTGAACAAGAGAGGATGCTAGTGGTCTACCACTCGACATACTAGAATATTATAAGGAGTGTTGTGCCTTTAAGGGAAGTGGGTATTCACAGGGGTAGTGGATGCCTGTGGTGCTTACTTTAGGGTAAGAGTGCTTGGTTTTATTTCGAGTGCTTGCTAAGGATAGAAGTTCCGAAAACAAGTGCTAATATATACAGCTAAATAGACTGAGTAGAGCTTCTAAGGGAAAAATTGAAGAGCAGACTTGGCGGAGCCAGAAAAAGTTAAAACCTGTATAACCGCTGCTGCGCTAGGCGCCCGACCGCGCAAAACGCCCTGAGGCGGATTTTTATACAGGGAACTTGAAAAGAGCTAGAAATGGTCCAAGGCAACCAATGAATTACAGCTCAAGTGCTGAGATCACTTCCCCCAGGAACAGATAGGCTGCTCAAGGCTCCCCACTCCCACTGGTGAGCTCAGAAACTTCCTTCTATCCAAGTAAGGCAATGGCCAACACAGGAACTACACACAGCCCAGAATACAGCAAAGCCTGTATACTGGTCTTAACTAGTCGAGCAAAGGCGGGAAAACAAGGAGTATTTTTTTTTGTTTTTTGTTTTTTTAGGAAAGAACACAGAAATGCAGTTAGGCAAACAGTAAAATCGATTTACACAGGCTAGCACACTTTAGTGAGCAGCCTCAGCAATTAAATTAGCAAAAAAACAGTATTATTCGACCAGAGTCGACCAAAATGCTACTTTTAAGTGCAGATACTTTAGAATACAGCAGAAAAACACAAAAACAGTTATATCTTATTAAATGAAAGCCAGAGAGGACAATGCAGATAAAAAAAGCCAAAAAGTACTTAAATCAGGAAAGTGGTCGCTTCTTTCAGTTCTCTGTTGCCAGGACCCCTCTGCAGGACCACGTTTCAGCTAAAGTTCCTTTACAGCATCCCATATGCTAATTTTTTTTTTTTTTTTGCATTGTGGAGTTCTGTTTCTGATCTGTAATAGTTCTGAGTTCAATATTTTTATTCTCATAACAAATTTTCACCTCTCCTTTTTATGTTTTTTTTTCAATTTCTAGTTGGAACTTTCTTAGTCATTATCAATATTAAAGATAGCAATGCTTTTATCTATTTAGAGCACATTATTTTACACCAAATCAACAAAAAATCAACTCTATACTGAGGTTAAATTATCTTCCAAGTATAATACTTAGCATATTATTCAAGTTGTTTTTGTACTGAAGCAAACCCTTATATTCCCCAATATATATACGCCCAAGAATCCAGTGCTTTTTGTCCAAAGTCATTCCCTTTCACCTCTTGGATTTGATGTTAGTTTTTATTTTGCAGATCCACTTTCCCAATTCCTGAATCCACATTTCATGTTTACCGTTTAAAGGCTGGTATAGTGGTCAGTATTGCTGTCTCCCATACCCAAGGCCAGTGATGATTTAATTTTTTATCCAGTTACTGTCTTTGTGGCTTTCACATTGTCTCTATTTATGTGGATTTCATATAAGTACTCTGGCATCTACTGACTTCCCAAAGATCTGCTGAGTGATTGTCTTTTCTAAAGTATGTACGGACTGCCCGCACTGTGCTCAAACATAGGATATAGCAAGACACAGCTATCATCATTTGCACAGGTGGAAGATGACAGTGTGCAATGTATTTCACAGGGAAATGTATGAGTCCCATTCTAACCAAAATAAACATTGTGCTGTGTGGAACTAACATGTGGGATTGGTTGGGGGCTTAGAAAAGCTCTTCTGGAAGGGGCTAATATCATCAGGTGCATGTGTTTATGTGAAGAATTAGGTGCTGTATGTGAATAGCTGTGTGTCTGCCAGGACACAGCATCAAACACTTACAAGAAGAGTGTGGGCATCCCACACACATACAAGACCAATGGAGAGCCATCTCTTTGGAGGGTCACAGGCACTAATAATCCCTTGCCAAAAGGTAAATATGCCATGTGGACTATATCAGATGTGTAGGGGAAATAGCCACATGCCCTTGTTGGACATCTATGTCTGCTCATATGCTCTGCCACACTAGATGGTATAATGGAAATTATGGCACTACATGTCCTGACCTAAGCCTTCCATGTCCACAAAGACCAGACATGGAGTGGCTACATCTCATGTGCCTGGCATGTGTCCTGTGCAAAGTGGGGATCTTAGCTGAGCAAGCTCAGGTCATCTTGCATGTCATTTAAAATTCATGGCCATTTCTCCCCTTACTAAGGTATTGCTAGCCTGTGCTTCTACAATGATCATGCACATTTTTTAAGGCTTAGACATTGAGCCAGCTAGTTTGGGAAGAAGGATGCCCATGGTGTCTATGACCACCAGCATGATGCTGCCCACTGGAGCTTGCTGCAAGCAATGAAGCTTGCAGCACAAAGGGAGACATACTATCCTGTATAGATCTGTCAGCAACACCTTGTCCTACACTGCCAATCCATGTATTGGTTCCACAGACACAGACACCAAGTCCATTAACTGGAAAGGGGGTCTGAATTCCATATTTCCTTTGTCCAATACAAACAATGTGACTCCTGATCATGTAATAGGTTCAGCATTATCACTGTTGGAGTAACAGTTGCCTACATCATCAGGCAGTGGTATACCTATGCTGGGGGAGCCAGATAGTAAATTACCTTTGGAGACACCAAATAAAAATATCCACAATAAGTAAGAACCATCAACATTGCTTTATTTCTAGTGAAGACATTATAAGCATGGCCTTAAGTAGTGTGTAAGTGACCCACAGGAAGGTGGTAGAGATGGAGGGGGAGCCGGTGGACCAGTGGATGGATACCCAAATCCATAATCTGGAAAGGCTCATTTTGAGATTAGTAGAGTCTCATCTTAACACAGTCCTGCCAACAGCACCTCAAACTAGTGCAGAGGGTGGACAAGGCACTGTCTGACCACTGTCTGTGGATCACACAAGCAAGGCAGTATGGTAATGCATACTCTAGCCCCCATTCCAGTGTAGCCTTCCCTTTTGTGTTAGTGACCTCTCTTGTTTCTATTCCTTCCTCCCTATCAGCACTGTCTTCCCTTTGTTAGTATTATGTCTCCAGTTCTGTTGTCTTCCATTTCCTTAAGTGTGTGTCAGCTTCTCCCTGTCAGTCTTTAGTCTCTTGTTATGTGTTTGTCTGTTTGCATCTGCTACCTACCTTCAGCCTCTTACCTTACTTAACCTGCACCTTTCTGTATATCCTTCACCAGCTTTCCCCTCTTATGAAAAAAAAAAAATGTGACACCTGTCCCACAAGCCATTTTATTCCTCCCCTCCCCATTCCCATTCTTATCTTACCTGTTTCTCTTGCATGATTTCTTTTGCTTGCTGCCTTCCTTTCCCCCTACTGTCCTATACACCCATTTCCACCACTTAATATGGTCATTAACAGATTTCATCATTGCAGTGCCCCCTATAGAGAATCAGGCTACTTTTTCCTATTCTTGCTTCTTAGTGCATGCACATTCGCTGAGGAGAATGACCCTCTAAATTAAAACTTTTTTTTCTCTAACTCTATAGCCACTTCTGTAGCTTTCACCCTCTCACTATCTGTCCTGCTTGGGTTGCAGACAGGATAAATAATCAGGTGTCCTACAGCAGCGAACTTTCACTTGGTTAATTACTAATGAGCTCTAAGCCTCATCTCACCATGAACAGTACCTGCAGAGGACAATCCTCCGTAAGTCTGGGCATGTTTCTAAATTTCATGGATAATCATTAAACTGATTTATTTTAGAAAGAAAGCATGCACAACTGGTGTACCGAATAAAGCAATATATATGTGTATATATATATATATATATATATATATATATATATATATATATATATATATATATATATATAAATATATATATATATATATATATATATATGGGAACCTATCAATTCCATGACAACACACTTCAACGACGACTGAGACGAGATCGACGACACAACGCATCCCCGACAATGGTGAGTAGAGGGAAATTGGGATGTATTCCCATTTCTGCAATGTGGTGCAATCTCGGATTTGGTATATTTATGTAGGGGGGTTGTGGGGGGCACAGTCCCCCACATGGGGGTTGCAGCGGGGCTTGCCCCCCTGCTATACCCATGTTTATTTTTTGTTTTATAACTATATTGCGGACATGGGAATACATTCTGTTCCTTAATACATATACTTAGCATTGTCCGGATGTGTTGTGTTGGCAATCTTGTCTCGGTGATCCGGTCGTTGGTGAAGTGTGTTTTCATGGATCTGGCATGGATCCATATACACACATACACACACACACACACACACACACACACACACACACACATATATATATATATATATATATATATATATATATATATATATATATATACATATACATATATATACATATATATATATATATATATATATATATATATATATATATATATATATATGGGTCTCTGTTGCTTTATCGAAAATACGGTTCATAGAACTGTATTTTCGATAACTCAATTTCACAAAAATACACTTTCGCAGAACAAAAAAATAAAAAGTAAATAAAAAAAATAAATAACACACTACACAGTATTATGCAGGGGCAAGTCCCCCTGCACACCCCATGTGGGGGGCTATGCCCCCTACACCCCCCTACTTTAATATTCTCACTCTGAGATCACACTACAGTGGGGAAAAGGGAATATTCCCTTATCTTCACTGTACCACAATCTCAACAAGAGTTTCATTAGTAGTACATTAACAGTATACATTGATGTACAATTAACGTTACATACAGACTGCATGTTTTTTTTTTCTTTAGCAAAAGTGCATTTTTGACAAAATGCACTTGCTCCAAATTAATTTCGACAAAGTACGGTTCAATGAACCGTACTTTCAATGATACAACTAGGACCCATATCTATATATATAGATATATATATATATATATATATATATCCACACACACACACACACACACACACACACACACACACACACACACACACACACACACACACACACACACACATACATTATACATACTCGTAAATACTATATATATATATATATATATATATATATATATATATATATATATAGGTGTGTGTGTGTGTGTGTGTGTGTGTATTTTAAATCAAACTCAAATACATGTTTTTTTTGCTAAGGCCATCAACTAGCAAAATAGTATGAAATAACTTTCTTTTATTTATAATGCTGCCTAAGAGACATAAGTAACTAAAGTAACAATGGATGGTGTTACTGCCAAATGCAAGATACGTACAACGATACCACACCATAAAAAGTTTAATTGATAAAGCTTTCGGGTGTACACACTTAATCAGTATAACACTACAACAATATTATTACATTTAAATAGGAGAAATCATCAAATCACATGCTTCAGCCCATCCCACTAATCAACCACACAAGAAAACTTAAAAGAACAACACTAAAAATACAACCTATGTATTATAAAACATTAAAAACAAGATATGAATGACATACTATCATAGTAATGGTCTAACAGACTCTATACATCTATGTATAATATAATAATATACACACATATACATAATTTACTCATATCTAAAATATGCAATAAAAATCGCAGTATAAATGCAATAAAATGCAATAAAGATATAATGAAAATACAAAAAATATATATAGAAACAATATATCACTAATAGAATATACTTATCTAAATATGCATACATAATTAACTAAAGAATACAAACAAAAGTATAGCCATAGAATTTATAGCCTTTCTCTTTGTTTTTTAACTAATACTGGTTTCAGACTAACAGCATTGTTCAAACCAGGGGAGGCATCTGCCTGAAGTCTAATAATCCATTCTAACTCTTTCAGTTCTAGGGAATTATTAATGTCTCCCTTCCTTAGACTAATATTTACTACAGCTAATACTCTAAATTTAAATACATGATTTTCGCCTTTTTCTATGATGTGTTTGCTTAAAGCATTCGTTAATACTCTCCTCCTGATTTCTGATTTATGTTCTATTATTCTCTCTAAGAGACATAAGAAGCAGGTGAAGAACAATGCTCTACAGGTGCTTGTGTGCTACTAGCTCATGTCATACTGGCTAATGGGCACTTCCTCGAAAGAGCAAGTACTCAACTCCCGCTAGCCCTATCTCCTGTTTCTATGCAGTCCTCCCAACACCCAACCTGCTTAGTCCTACCAGCACCTAAACTCTAAACCTAAAACTCCCAGCCAGTTCCCAGTCGTTGCTCGCTTCCCCTAAAATACCACTCCTCCTTCCTAATCCTGTAATTCCTGATCACTTCCTAACCCTAAAACTCCACTCCCACTTTTTCTAAACCCAAAATCCCCTTCCATCTCTCCAAGCCTAAAGCCACCTTCTTGCTCCTTAACCTTAAATCTTCCTGCCAGCTGCCTAACCTGAAGTTTCCCTTCCTAGTCACTAACCCTAGAACCTACTTTCTGCTTCCTAACCCTAAATTCCCACTCCATCTCCCTTACCCTGACCATCCCTCCCCAGGTTCAAGTGTGAGCAGTAACCCACATATGCTACAAGATGCTTAAATCCCCTGATTTAAGATAGTGGTTTTCGAGCACTTGGGACTCAAGTGCTTCAAATGTTCCTGCAGAACAAACTACTCCATGAGCATATGCCAGGGGAATTCCAAAAAGTGTCAATGTACAGTGGTAAAATTCCTCAAAACAGGAACTGAATGCAAATACAAGTCAATTACAAAGTATGCACATTGTCAGAAACATGAATAAGTTACAGTGCTGAGAGAACACCATGCTGAGTCAAATGCATAAAACAGGAAGATGAAAAGTTTCTTACTCTGTGGTTTTTCCTGCTTAATTTGGAAATAAGGGTCCAGTTTCAAGCTTTATCCATTTACTTGTAAACAGAGCAAGCCCTGTGATTTACAAATGATGTATCTAGGAGAAAATACAATCCAATGTGACCTAAGTCTCTCTTTTCAGTTTTGAGTTAGACATCCACTGAGAACAGGAGGCCAATTTTGAATATAATTTGTGTTTACCTTTAGACACTTGTGGTACTTCTTATATTTTTATATTAACTGCTAATAAACCAGCAGTCATATTCCCTTAAAAAGTACTACTGTCAGTGACTTGACATTTAATGTTATCATAATCAGATTTGTAAAGAAAATATGTGATAATACAGGATAAAATACATAGTAAACATGATATAGACAGTACATCTAATATGAAAGCCGGATTTTCACCATTGGTTTACCTATGCCTGGAAACCTGCAAGTGTCCTGCTGAACATTTTATGGCAGCAGCAGTGTATGCCGCATACTAACCATAAAACTGTTATCCTTGGTGAGCTAACCAAAGTAAAATCTATCACAAAAATATGAAAACCCTACCATTAAACACAATCTTTTTACTGAAATTATTGTTAAACTACATGTAAACAAGTGATTTTAATACCCTTAAGTAATAATTTTAATGATAAAAGCAACTGCAATTTAGCAAGTTCTGTGGAATTATGATGCTTCAGTTTTATTGTAAAATTCGTTTATTTTCATTACAGAAGTAATGCATGACATATCTTGACATACTTTCTTCAAGATTTATTACTCCCTTTTCTCTTATCCATCCTCTTTCTGTGCTCAAATCAAAAGCATATTTTGAGAGAAAGAAAAAAAGACGGTCATATCCTAATATATACAGCCTTGCAGAGCAATAAAATGTCATGTGTAGCATCTTAGATTAATTGACAAGCCCGTCAGTGTCAGGCTATTACAACTCCAGCTATTCGGTCTTCTTTTATCTTCTTAGATATATATGTTTGACATTATCTGGTCTAACCTGCACTGTATCCTTCCCCACTAAACTGATTTTATTTCTATATTACAGCTGTATTCATCTTTCCTAACAGTTACGACTGCCTTCATTTCTGAGATTAATGATTCAGATGAAGACTCATTTGAATGGTAACATTACTTTCATTATAATCATCAGTCATTTCATCTCATTAAGTCTGCACTCATAATGAAAAGAGTGTTATATAAAGGAAGAGTCTG